>NC_067401.1:256664572-256929572 GCF_016432865.1 Antechinus flavipes
CTTTGAATTAGATGCTCTTATTATCCCTCCTTTACAGTTGAGAAGACTGAGGCAAACAGACGTTAAGTGACTTATCCACTCTGCCTAGAGTCACAAAGCTAGGAAATTCCTGAGGCTAGATTTGAACTCTGGTATTTCTGACTTCAGGCCAGTGATAAGCTTTGGACTTAATGTGAGATAAGTACTTTGAGAACCACAAAGCATTATTGAAACATGAATAGTAACCTGACCTTGCTTCTAAGCCTTTATGCTCATTTCCTTTGAAAATGTAAGTACAAATTGTTGTTTCCTTTTTTGTGGAATAGCTATACTGTTGTAGAAACAGAGTACTTTGTGATACATTTTCAAGTCCCTCTAAGTCAAATAAGGGAATCTGGTAAAAAGGTGCTGATAAGTCAGATCTGTTTATAGAAGAGGCATCTGGGTGATGGTGATAAAAACCCTGTCCGAAGGTGATTATAAGAAACTTCAAGGGAATATTTAAATACTTTTTGTTGTCCTGGAATTTCCTTGTTTCCCATAGTGCTCAAAATAATTGCTTTGGCATTGGGAAATATACTGGAACTGTTTTGAATGTTATTGCTAGGAAATTCAATTAACCTTAGATGTTGGGCTTTTACCACAAGGTGTTGGTATTCCAGTATAGGATGGAACAATTTTTCCTGTAATATAATTCAATAATTTGTTCAATTTATAAGTAAGCCATCTTATAAAATGTTTTTTTAAAAAATATACCACCTATAAATCAGCATGTCTGAATATAGTGTCCCCAAAGCAATTAAAACTTAAAACTTCAAGATATCTTCAAGTATATATTTTGTATAGTCCACCACCTCTGTTAAGAAATGGGAACTTTGCTAACCATCTGTCTTCTTAGGTCATAAGTGGACACTGCATTGATCTAAATTCTAAAGCAGTTCACAGTTGTTTAGTTTTTTGTTTTGTTTTGTTTTGTTTTTAATATCACTGTGGTCGCCATGTAAATTATTCTTCTAGATCCCCTTACGTCAATATTCATGAGGTCAAATCTTCTCAACTTAGTATAGTAAAAAAATTATTGTTGTTGTTTGTCCTTTGTTCTCAAAGAGGACCATGACTTTAGAGAGGTGATGCCATGACAAGCAAGTAAATTGGATTTAAGTGAGGGAGGGCTGTGCAAAGTAAGTAGCCTTACTTTCTCCTCTGGAGCCATCTGAGTCCAGTGACAAGATATAGATCAGGACAACTGGAGATGGCCCTAGATGGGGTGGGATACCTTTTTTTTTTTTAAGCTTAGATCTTTAACAGTCTCAGTTTGACTGAGAATATGTGCTCATTTAGTGAATAAGGGAATAATAAATGAGGCAGAGAATGACCTCTAACAAGAGTAAGAAGAATACTGACTCTAAAGTCAGAAGACCTTGCTTCTAGACCTCCCACTAATATTTATTTAGAATGTTCTAGCATCTTCTTTTTCCTCCTATCTCTTGCCTTAGCCTTTGGTTTGGGATTCAGTGCTAGCACCAGACTGTTTTCTCCTACAATCTTGGATGAGATAGACAGTTTCTGTTTGCTCCTGATTTTCCTTATCTGGGCTCGGGTTGATGATTTTTTTTTGTCTTTCTATTGCCTTTTGGATCACCTGTGATTTTGACCCTTCAGATTATGATTTTCCCACAATTTGGAAACGTAGAATCAATGGGAAAATATTGGTACTAAAATGTACTGCTTTTGTAGCAGTGAACAACTTGGGGATCTTAGGAAATATCATGGTTTCTGCCTATTGACTTCCTTTTCAATTCTGGATCTAGCTCATTATCCGTCTGCAATGCCTGTCCAAGGTGAATGAATTCTTGACCAATTGCATATTATAATCCAGGCATTATCATGGGAAGTACTGGCTTGTTCAAGGCAGTTTTAAATTCAGACTCTTTGACTCTTCTCTTATCCCAGCCATAGAGGAACTGGAGGCTTTACCACAGGCTAGAAAAATTCACTACTTTCATCTGCAAAATACCATACTCTAAATATCCTCACAAACTAATGGCAAAGGAAAGATGATAACTAAAGGTTTGATATACCTTGAGAGTTTCTTACTAGATATTTTTGTGGAAGCTGGATTAGGCCTCAGTCAAATTATGATGTTGGCCAAGTTTTATTTTGGCATCTGCCATCTCCATTATTTTCATCTTTTCTCCCTATGTTGGATCTACTTGTATTGTGATTTATGTTTCCTAATGAGAACTGATCTACTCTTTTCTGTGTTTCTTCCTTCAAGATGTTGCTCTCAACTAACTATTGTTTAAACTAGTATTTCTAAATCTGTGCTCCATGAAGCCCACACTTATGTTTGCTTCAGTGATATAGTATTTGATAAATCCTAAGACCCCATTTACTGGGGAAAGAACTCACTATATGGCAAAAACTGATGGGAAAATTGGAAAGCAATCTATCAGAAACTTGGTATAGATCAATATCTTACTACATAAAGCATGAAAAGTTCCAAATAAATAGATGTTGTTCAGTTATTTCAGTCATGTATGATGTCTCATGACCCATTTGGGATTTTCTTTGTAAAGATACTAGTTTGCCATTTCTTTCCCAAACAAATTTTACATATGAGGAACCTGGGGCAAATAAGGGAAAGTGACTTACTCAGTGTCATATAGCTAGTAAGGTTTGAGTTCTGATTTAAACTCAGAGAAAGGAATTTTCCTAACTCCAAGCATGGAAAAAACTTTTTAAAAAAATTTTAATAGCTTTTATTTACAAGTTATATGCATGAGTAATTTTACAGCATTGACAATTGCCAACCTTTTGTTCCAATTTTTGCCCTCCTTCCCCCCACCCCCTCCTCTAGATGGCAAGATGACCAATACATGTTAAATATATTAAAATATAAATTAAATACAAAATAAGTATACATGTTCAAACCGTTATTTTGCTGTACAAAAAGAATTGGACTCTGAAATATTGTACAATTAGTCTGTGAAGGAAATCAAAAAAATGCAGGCAGGCAAAAATATAGAGATTGGGAATTCAATATAATGGTTCTTAGTCATCTCCCAGAGTTCTTTCCCTGGGTTGTAGCTGGTTCAGTTCATTACTGCTCCATTAGAACTGATTTGGTTCATCTCATTGCTGAAGATGGCCAGGTCTATCAGAATTGATCATCATATAGTATTGTTGTTGAAGTACATAATGATCTCCCGGTCCTACTCATTTCACTCAGCATCAGTTTGTGTAAGTCTCTCCAGGCCTTTCTGAAATCATCCTGTTGGTCATTTCTTACCAAACAATAATATTCTGTAATATTCATATACCACAATTTATTCAGCCATTCTCCAATTGATGGGCATCTATTAAGTTTCCAGTTTCTGGCCACTACAAAGAGGGCTGCCACAAACATTCTTGCAAATACAGGTCCCTTTCCCTTCTTTAAGATCTTTTTGGGATATAAGCCCAGTAGTAACACTGCTGGATCAAAAGGTATGTACAGTTTGATAACTTTTTGAGCAGAGGGGAAAAACTTTTTTAAAAATATTAAAAATGGGTATACAATGGTCATCCTGCCATCTAGGGAAGGGAGTGGGGGGGAGGAGGGGAAAAATTGGAACAAAAGGTTTGGCAATTGTCAATGCTGTAAAATTACCCATGCATATAACTTGCAAATAAAATGCTATTTATTAAATTTTTTTAAATGGATATACAATTCAGACATAAAAATGACATTATAAATTCAGTAGACAAACAAGGAAGAAATTATCTTTCAGATATATGGATAGGAGAACAGAGCATGACTAGAGATCACAAAGATAAAATGTACAATTTTGAGGACATAAAATTTTAAAATGCCTATAGTACAAACAAAACTAATGCAACTACAATTATAAGGGGAACAGATAAATAGGAAATACTTTTTGCAGTAAATTTCTCTGACTAAAGTTTTATTTCAGAATAAGTTAGGTTGCACAGTGAATAGAGTACCATTCCTGGAGTCAGAAGGAACTGAATTCAAATTAGGCCTCAGAATACTTGACACTTACTAGCTGTATGACCCTGGGCAAGATACAACCCTAATTGCCTCACAAAAATGAATAAGTAAATAAAATAATAAAAGTTTCATTTCCAAGATAGATAAGGAACTGATTCAAATTTATAAAACTAAATTCCATTCCTTCAACTGATAATTACTCCAAGGACAAGAAAAGGCAGTTTTTAAAGGAAGAATTTCAAGCTATCAAATGATCCAAAGCATAATGAGAGAAATAAGTATTTAAAGAAATTCCAAAGTTCTACTTCTATTTTTGCCTATAATTTGTCCAATTTCCCTTTGTCTTAAGAATATTTCATGCCAACAGGTATGCCTGTGTGAATGCGCACACACACACACACACACACACACACACACACTTTTCTTGGTCATTCCATCAAATCACATTTTTTGCCTACTCTTAATGAGGACCCTCCATAAAACAGACAAAACTCCTTTATTTTGGGGCTCTTGTTTCTAATGTCCATTATCTCCAGAGCATGATTTACTATTAATTGTTATTGAGGCATTTTTAAGCAAATTGTGATTTTTGTCAGCAACCAACTTGGCTACATTTTGTATTCTGGTCATCTGAGTGTAAATTTCAAGATTCCCACATCCTTCACACACACACACACACACTCACACACACACACACACACACTAGAGAGGTCCTTTCTGGTCTCTGGTTTTTGCTTACAAATATATTATTGCATAGCTATCTTTTGCACTGTAAGTTGCATAAGAGCTGGGGCCTTGGCTTATCTTTATTATATCTCCCAGTATTTAGTACAAGTGGCTATTTAAAGAATTTTCTAAATGAAATAATGTGTGGAAGGAATAGATCTATGAATGAAATATGTCTTTATCATACAGTTTAGAATGCTTCTTGATTTAATGTTTAGATATCATAGAATCACAAAATTTTAAAACTGGAAGAAATTTCAAGAGCCAGTAAGTCTACCTTATACACCAAATGAATTCTCTCCTATAATTTACCTAAGTAATCATTTAACCTCTACTTGAAGAGGAGAATAGCATTATTATTTCATTTTTGACAAATTTATGGGAAGAAAGTTGTCCTGATATCAAGCTCACATTTGTGTCAGTTCACTTTCTATCCAATATTCCTCATTCTGCCCAATTGTAGCCCTTGTCCACATGACAACTCTACAGATATGTAAAGACAGATCTCAGGTCTTCCTCCCTGCATCTTGTTTCCCAGGTTAAACATGTCCATTTTCTTTACTCCATCTTCACATGTCATAAACTCAAGGCCCCTTACTGTTCTGGCTCTACCTTCATCTGGACCTTCTCCAGTTTGTTGATGTATTTCTTAATTATGGGGCCTAGTACTGAACACAGTATTATAGAGGAAGTTTGAGTAGAAGTGAGATTATCAACTCCCTATTCTCGAAAACTCTGCTGCATAGAACATAATCCAAGTTTGTATTATCTTTGGGGAGGCCCACATCATCTTGCTGATTCATATCAAGTTTGAATTCCACTAAAACATTTTCCCCCCAGAATAAATGATGTCTAAACATGTGCCAAGTATTGTGCTAAATGCTAGAATACAAAGAAAGGCAAAAAGAGTCCTTACCTTTGAAGAGCCCACTATTTGAATTGAGAAAACAACATACAAACAACTGTGTATACACAGGATAAATTGGATATAATCTCAGAGAGAAGGCCCTAAGATTAAGGAGAACTGGGAAAGGTTCTTATAGAAGGTAGAACTTTAATTGAGACTTAAAAAAAAAAAACAGGAAAGCCAGGAGACTAAGAAAAAGAGGGAGAAAATGTCAAGCTTGGGGAAGAACCAGTGAAAATTCCTGGATTTGGGAGATGGAGTATTTTGTACAAGGAACAGCAAGGAAGCTACTATATTTGGATTGTAGACATAGTAGTGAATAAAGTGTAAAAAAAAACTAGAAAGATGAGAAGGGACTAGGTTATGAATGACTTTGAAGGATTTTGTATTTGATCCTGCAGGCAAAAGGAAGCCACTTGAGTTTATGGAATATATGAGAGGTGAGGAGGGGAATGGTCAGATCTGAGTTTTAGGAAGATCAATTTGATAGCTGAATAGAGAACAGATTGGAGTGGGGAGAGATTTGGGCAAGGAAGATCAACCAATAGACTGTAGCAATAGTCTTCATGTATTTGTGAGGTTGATTTTTTTGTACTCAAATGTAATATTTTACATTAATTCCTACTGAATTTCATTTTATAGAATTCAACTCAATTCTCCAGCCTGTCAGGAGCTTTTTGGATCTTGTCAATAATCTCCCCTAATAGCAGTCAGTGCCATTTGTGCAGATTTGAGAAATGTATCATCTATGTCTTTATTCATGTCATTGATAACTATTAAACATCAGAGAACCAAGCAATGTATTGACACATATCTATGTATTTAATAAATGCTTGCTGATGAACTGATTCTATTTAGACATGATTATAGTACAGATGAATGTATTGAACTTCATAATATCTCTTAGATCTTTTTTTTTTCCTGAAGCTTTGTGATTTCACTGGTATAGCAAGCCCTGGGTGAGGAAGTTTCTCTTCCAATGCAGGTTGGTAACTTCTCTGCTATTGATAGTCTTAAAAAAATCCAGGATCACCCATATGTGTCAAAGACCCCTACACCATTCCTACCTATCCCATTTCCAAATTTGCAGCTGCTTTTTCTATCTAGATAGCTACTAATAACTTTATACTATTTTCCATTTACACACACACACACACACACACACACACACCCCTATTATATCTGTTACCACCCTTTCTTCCCTTCCCTCTAAAGATTATCCCTGAATTCCAACTTTCTGAGATCTGGACTCCAGATGGGGAATCAGAGGAAGATTTAGAACTGGTTAAGACTTTGGCTACTCTCCAATCTTCCATTTTCACTTTATAGTTGAGATCCAGAGAAGCAAACTACTTTTTAAACTCACTCAGCCACTCACTTAGTAAAAGACAAGCCAAGATTCAAATTCATCTTTTCTGACTCCACATTAATGTTTTCTATTCTATAGCATGTGGGTGGCCTCTTAATCAAAATAATTATTTATTATAACTTAATACCCGGTGTATCTAGCTATGAATGTTAGAAATTCAACAACCAGTTTCTGACAGTGTCCTTGACTTATTTACCTCATAAATGAACTCTGGATGCCATGAGACCCAAAAATAAGTTTTCCCAGTGGTGGAAATTTAGAAATTCTAGCCCCTTAGTTAAGCAGTTACCGCTTCATAGGCTTTTGATGGGGCTGTTTTTCAGTTGAAATTCTAACTAAATACTCTCTGTGTGCTACTTTCTGGGGATACTAGAACAAAAATCAGTCCTGTCCTTTAGGAGCTTACATTTCTGTAAGACTGTGTGCATGGAAAAAGCCAGTTAAATACGGAGAGGCTAGTATTCATTCATCTTTTCCTTCCCCCATTATTTCTGCCAAGGATTTTCCCCACCTTCATTCAGGTGAATTGCCACCATTGTACTACCTGGAGCACGGCCTTGGCCATGGCATAAGTTGGGAAAATTGAGCACATTTCCTGCCAAAGATTTGTTGAGCACTGTAAGGAACAAAACAAACATTAGCTATCATTTGCACTCCATGGGCTTGTGTGTGTGTGTGTGTGTGTGTGTGTGTGTGTGTGTGTGTGTATATATATATATGTATATGTATATATGTATATGTATATATACATATATATAATTTTTTTTTACTCTCTGTTTTTTGTAGGGCATTCATGAGGGTTTCAGAAAGGAACCATTTTTAATCAGCAGTTTGGCTTCACTATAAATTGGTTTAGCTTTACTGACATTCCAGACAGATAGCATGAGTGCAGCTATGGGTATTAGAAATTTCAGGCATTCCTTGTATAATATTGATGAATGTTTCTTTACAACCACATAACTAATAATTATAGCAAAACCCACCTCAGTATCATTAAATTAGTAGGATCACACGATCATATATTTAGAACTGGAAGAACCTTAAAATCTACTTCAAACATGTACCCATTTTGCAGATGAAGAAACTGAGGAATGGAGAAGTTAAACTGCTTGCCCAAGATCACATAGCTAGTAAATATCTGAGGTGTAATTTGAAACCAGGTCTTCTTGATTTCAGGTCCAATGACCTAACCATTAGTCCATGTTGTGCTAATATTACTATGGAACAAGTGATGGATTATATTGCTGTAGAGTTTATAAAGTGTGTCCTATGTCCCTCCGAACTCTCAAGAGGAACTGAGTGGATTTATTAATCCCATATGTACAGATGAGGAAGCCAATCAGATCAGAAAGATCAGTTAACTTGTTCATGGTTACATTGCTAATAAGTATCTAATTGTAAATGAAACAATTTAAAACAATGACCTATTATTTTGTATTGTCTCTCCCCTTAGAACAGAAGAGGAACTTTACAGATTATGCAGTCTCTTCATTTTATAAGCAATAAAAATTGCTAGTTTGGGATCTCATACTGTAGCAGTATATGGAAAGAGATGACTCTCAATGTTCAGATTGCTTAATATTTTCTACCAGTTTCAGAGTGCTTTTGCCAATCCAATTTTACATACAATGTCACTGCTTTAAATTTTTTTTTAAGATTTTGCCTGTGCCTGAAAAGATTTGAAATCACAAATAATTTACAACTGCAAACACACACACACACACACACTCCATGCCATAAGAAGAAGACATTTAATTCTTAAACTTCATTTCTTTCCTGCCCTTCTAGAATAGGGAATGCCAGAATCATGGTATACCAAGATTTCGCCAAAATATTTAACAGCATCTCATGTGAACAAAATATGAACTGTGTGAATGGTTAGGTGACTTTGGACCTAATTAGAAGACTAAATTCTCTGGTCAGTGTAAACACAATTTTTTTGAACCTTACTCCAAATTAAACCAAGACAAGAATCAGGAGGGAAGGGAAGAGAAGAACTGTTTAGGGGCCATCACTAAATTCTATAAATCCAGATTTTTGACAATATCACATAAAATGGTTAGACCATTTCACAATTCCATTAGCAGTACTTACTTTCTTACATCCCCTCCAGCATTTTTCGTCTATGATACATGAGAGATATTACCTTATAAATGTTTTAATTTGTATTTCTCTTATTAATAGCTATCTAAAGCATTTTTTCATATAACTATAGATAACTCTGATTTCTTCTTCTAAAAACTGCCTCTTCATATCCTTTGACCATTATCAATTGGAGAAATTTCCTGTTCTTTTTACATGATATATTCTTATTCAATCCATCCATTCTCTGTCTTATGGGAAAATCTAGTGGGAAAACTTTAAATAATTTGAATATAGAGAGCCAAATGTCTACATCTTGCTACCATGTTGTCTCCTATGCCTGAATGTATTCCCTCCTCCTCTTCACCTCTATCCCTTGCTTACTTCAAAGTTTAGCTTATGAAATACTTCCTACACATGGCCATAAATTTCCCTAGGGCAAGGGACTATTTCATTTTTATCTTTGTATCCCCAGCACCTCCAGCATAACCTGGTGCTTTAACCCTCAAGTATTTGTTCATTAAGTTATATTGAAGTGTTTGCATAAAAGGAATCTTTTTTTCCATCTATTGATTATTAGATCAAAAAGGTTTTACTATTATTAAAAGACAATAATCTAATTCCACATTTAAAAGTTTGCCCA
This sequence comes from Antechinus flavipes, assembly GCF_016432865.1. Classification (NCBI taxonomy): domain Eukaryota; kingdom Metazoa; phylum Chordata; class Mammalia; order Dasyuromorphia; family Dasyuridae; genus Antechinus; species Antechinus flavipes. The sequence continues at coordinate 256,674,273 of NC_067401.1, forward strand.
GAATAAGTTCTTTCTAATTTGGTAGCCAATAGATATTAAAGATGATTACAAAAATAACTAGAAATGCAAGACAAAGGATCCCTATCTTTTCCTTATATAAAGAATCAGAACTAATAAAAAAATTATGGTTATTGAGTAGATGAATACATAGAACATTATCTGTAATTTATATATTTTATGATTTAACATTTTAGTTTTCCTTACTATAGTGAAAAAGTTAACATTCATTTAAAAAAATTTTTTTGAGTTCCAAATTTTCTCCCTTTTTTCCTTCTCTCCCCCTCATTAGAAAGGAAAGCAATTTGATATAGGTTATACATGTACAGTCATGCAAAGCATATTTACATATTCAGGATATTAAAGACATAGAGTTCAAATTTTAATGAAATTTTAAAATTATTTAGTCCAATTCTCTCTAGCCTCAACTTTTTTTTTTTTACAGATAAAGAACTGGGATTGAGAAAATTTAGTGATTTACCTAGTGACATTGAAAATAAGTGATCTAGCTAGGACTTGAACCCAAGACTTCTTTTTCTAAATCTGACTCTTTTCATTATATTAGACATACATATCTTAGTATCCATGTTACATTTAACTTTTTAGACTCTCGCAACAATCCTGTGAAGTAAATGTTGCAGGTATTATAAGCCCCATTGTATATAGGTTGTGACATCTGTGAATTACTTTACTTACCTTAAAATATTATTTTGAACCTTAAAACTTCATCTCCTGACTCCAAACATTTTTACTGAGTGTCCCCACCCCAGCTCCCTGCCCCATTCCAGGAACACTCTCTTCATCTCTGCCTCTTGCCTTCTATGACTTTCCTGAAAGCCTGAGCTGAAGTCCAACCTTATACCAAAAATCTTTCCCAGTCCTTCTTTATCTTAGATTAATCTTAATCTTAATCTTAATCTTCCTTTTGAGACTATCCTCAATTTTGTATATATTGTTTATACGGTTTTTTTAAAACATTTTTTGGCTCCCTTATTAAACTATAAGCTCTTTGAAAACATTGACTTTTTTTTTTTCACCTTTCTCTGTGTCTCTGGAACTTATCTTGGTGCTTGGAACATTGTAGATAATTAATGCTAGTTGATTTAACACTATATAAAAGTTATGATTTTACAAAACTTATCACAGTGCTTAGCATATATAGGTATTTAGTGGATGTTGACTTCACACTGTGTAAGTTTTATCTATTTTTACTTTACATAACTTAATGCTTGGCACATAGTAGGCACTTAATAGGTGTTAGTTGATTTGATATGTATAAATGTTAATTATTTTACAGGTGAGGAAAAATTTGAATAATAAATTATTTTCCAAAGGTCACAAAGCTAACAAAGCTCTTTCCTATTTTTGATCAAAGCACCTTCCCTTATGCCATGCTGCTGCTTCTTTATATACATAAAAAATTATTCCTGTCACGTTAATTTTCTGAAGAAGCAATATAGAATTAAAACTAGAAGGCACCCATTTATAGTCATGTGAAAAAATGTTTTAAATTGATTAAAGAAATGTAAATTAAGAGCACTTTGAGACATACTTATCAGATTAGCTAAAATGACAGGAAAGGATAAAGATGGAGGAGGTGTGGGAAAACTAGAACACTAATGCATTGTTGGTGGACTCCCATACTCTTGACTGGTCTCATGAACAATATTTTAAGTAATCAAAGCAAATGTTCTTTGCTGCTCACTAACTCACAATGTGACTCAGAAAAAGTTCTGAGACTATTCTTGGTAAATACAGAATATTCCCTGCCATCCCCAGGATTCTTATTAAGCATCCTGGCCAAATGAAATATTGACAGAAGTACATAGGAAGGTATGAAAGCACCAGACTGTTCTCTCAACAGTTTACAAAAAGTTAACTCCTGTTTTGCAATTGCTGTTGAATTGGAGAGGAAATGTAATTTGATACTACTTTCCCAGATTTCAATCTCCTCATTTTGTATATTTGTCATTTAACTTTGGCCTAAATGGAAACCAGCATTTTAGAAATTTGTCTTGTAAAAAACATTGAATGGACTTTGTGGAAGATGTGAAATCCTCATCCCTTGACAACTTTAAATAGTTGGCCATTTTTTTCTTGATAAAGTCACATCCTCCTTTTTGAAGGAAGAGGTAAAGCCAAATGATCAAAATCCCTTCCAGCCTTTAGAGTCTAGTATAAGTAGTGAAAAAGGTAACACAGGATTCCATATAGTGGGTATTTAATAAGTGTGAATTGATTTTAAATCCTTAAGCTGTGGAAAGTTTATTTTTTTACGTGCAGCTTTTGTGTATAAAATGAGAGGTTTCCACATGGCCTCAAAGGCTTGAGGAATGAGCATGAACTAGAAATACAAGAGTTGGAGGACAACAAATAAAAGCTTTTGATAGTACAATGGGAAGACCACTGGCTATGGAATTGGGGAAAACCAGGTTCAAATCTTGTTTTAGTTATTTACTTTCTGTGTGATGGTGACCAAATCTTTCAACCTCCCTAGGTCTCAATTGCCCAGCTTGAAGTTGAGTAGATCTGAGTCCAAGTTCTGTCTCTGAAACATAGCAACTTTGTTACTTGAAATCTAACTTTAGGTCACCTATCTTTCAGCATCCTAGGTCATTTTTTAAAACTATTCGTTGTTCACTAAGTACTGCTCTGCATTGGTAGAGGGAGAGTCCCTTTACTGGGATTTCTCCATATTCACAAAATCATAGATCTAGCTCTGTGGCTTTGGACAAATCACTTAATTTCTGTTTTTCTCAGTTTCCTCATCTGCAAAAATGGAAATAATAATAGCACCTGCCTTCCAGGGTTATTGTGAGTATCAAATGAGATAATAATTGTCAAGTTCTTAGCCCAGTATTTGTCATGGCTTCATTCTCTCCCCTCTCTAATTTATACAATTGCCAAGTTTATTTTTCTAGAGCATTAGTCTGATTACCACATCATACCTCAATCCCCTTATTATATAATCTCCAGTGACTCTCTCTTACCTTTGGGATTTTCTGGTAGTTAATACCTGGACCCATTCCAGCCTTCATATACCTTATTCCCTTTAATCTCTCTAAAGGTCAAGCACTGACCTTTGATGCATATTGTAATATATGTTATAACTATATATATATGTATATATATATATATCACAAATGAGTAAGTGTTTTATGTTAGCGATTATTATCATTATCATTATGTCCCAAACATATTTTAGAAGATTGAATAAAGTAAAAGACTTGGAGGAAAGTTATTATATTATATGATACATATTGGACTACTAATTAATATAACATTGTGCCTAGAAAGTCATTTATCTTAAAAGGTGTGTAAAACATCAGTGTTAGGGTTCAACTTTAGTTAGTTCAGTAAACATCTATTTAGTGTCTGCTTTATGCAAAACAATACAGGTGAGAGAGATTCCAAAATGAAAAATGGTACAGTTTTTTACATACATCAGCCCATTTGATTTAATCCTAAGAATAATATGTATGATTTTAAAATGCATACAAGGGGTAAATGTGAATTTAACTTTGAGTTTTCAATGAAACTAAATGTTTATAAAGATAGTAAATAGGTATTAGCAGCAATATTTGGTGAAAACAGTGCTGGACTTGGAATCAAGAAGGCCTAAGAAAGCAAAATTTGTGACTAAATCTCATTCCCAACATCTATCAGATATATAATTATGGCCAAGTTACTTAACTTCTTTGCATTTTAGTTTCACTTTAAAATGGGGATAATATTTTATCCATAAAATAGTCCTCATCAGTATTAATGGTCATATCCAAAATGGCAGTAGCTTTTCAGCACTGAAATAGTGGATAGTAGTAGAGTCAACTGGGTAAGATTGCCCTTATTTATTTGACTAAAGTCTTAATAGTATACTAGCATAAAGTATTACTAGCATAGCAGGTACTCCAAGAGTCAGATGGGCAATGAGCAGTACTGGTAAACTTATATTGACTGAATAACTCTAGTGTCTTTGGGTAATTTAGAAAAGTTAGTAAGAGAAAGAATAAGACCCAAGTAAGCATTTAGATGAAGAGAAAGATTACAAAGCATTGTCTTTATTTCCTGAGGAGAGAGTTTTTTTATGTGAGCATATCTCTGGGTCTTTATTTCTTTCATCTAATATACTAACAATTGTGGAGCCAGCTAGAGAAAAAATGTATTTTTCTCTTTTGTATCTAAGATTTTGTTGTAATGGATTTTACCATCTTTGCTTGACAAGGTGTATTTCAGTAAGAACAGGATTTGGGATGAAATTTTCAGAGATAGCTCAAACTGGATTTCTGATACGGCATTGATTTTTTTTTTTTGATGTAGTATTGACATCACTTTAAAGAGAGCCTGTCTACTTCACGGGGAGTATTAGATGGTTTATAAACTATACAGTACTATAAATGCAAATTATTATTTATCATTATCACATTCTTAGCTTGTTTAATGAGTTCATTTAGAAATTCTTAGGGAAATTTAGTAGCTTAGTATTCTTTTGTGTTTACTCTTCTGTGAGCTATTGTGCAAATGGATAAAATACTTGCATTTTGTAATTGAATTAAAATATTGGGTTGTAAATTTGTCCTGTAGGTTCATTAAAAGCATCTAGTAGTATAGACAGTGGCAGAAATGATATCTACCTTATTCTGTTACCACATTTTAGTTTTTGCCATTAAATCTCTATATTTTTAAAGCTTAGTATGTTAATATCTATTTAAAATGTTCTTAAATTTTTGTGGGTTAGTTAAGTATGAGAGTTTTAGAACAACTGGGTTGTCTGTAATAATGTTCCAATTCCAAAAATTTAATTGTTTTTAATTATAAAGAATATATCAGGGGTTTTATTATTTGTAATACAAGGATTTGACATCTGTTAGTTTATGAAGAATAGCAAACCTCAATCATGTCTTCTTAGTTATTTGGTAGGTGCCAATTGTTTTTACAAAATGATATAACTTATAATTTCTACTATTTCCTTCAAAAATATGCATTAATCTCTACATCTGAAATTGTTAAGAATGGAATGTCTGTAATTTCTGTAAGCATCAGCCCAATTTTTTATCCTTATTATGAACTGCATTTGTAAAATACAAATGTAAAATTCTCTTAGCTATTTGTTTGCCATTTCTTTGTGCATATATTGTTTTTGTTTCATTAATGACCTCATTTTAAAATTATTTTATATAATAATAGTTTTTTATTTTTCAAAATACATGCAAAGATAGTTTTCATTACTCACTCCTGCAAAATCTTGTGTTCTAAATTTTTCTCCCACCTCTCTTTCTCCTAGACCATATGTAATCCAATATAAGTTAAATACGTGCAGTTCATTTAACCATATTTCCACATTTATCATGCTGCACAAGAAAAATCTGATCAAAAAGGGAAAAAATGAAAAAGAAAACAACAACAAAAAAGGATGAAAATACTATGTTGTGATCCATGTCAGTCCCCATAGTCTGGATGCAAATAAATCTCTCCATCCCAAGTCTATTGGAATTGGTCTGAATCATTTATTGTTGAAAAGAGTCAACTATATCACAGTTGATCATCACATAACCTTGTTTCTGTAAACAATATGTTCTCTTGGTTCTACTTACTTCACATAGTATCAGTTCATGTAAACATCTCCAGGCTTTCCTGAAATCATCATTTCTTATAGAACAGCAATATTTCATTACATTCATATACTATAAATTATTTAGCCATTTCTCAACTGATGGGCATCTACTTCCTTGCTAGTACAAAAAGAGTTGCTATAAACATTTTTGCATATGTGAGTCCTTTTCCTTCTTATATGATCCCTTTGGGATATAGACTAATATGGGATATGGGATATGACACCACTGGATCAAAGGATATGCATAGTGTGATAGTCCTTTTGGCACAGTTCCAAATTGCTTTCCAGAATAGTTGGATTAATTCACCACTCCATCAACAATGTATTAGTGTTCCAGTTTTTCCACATCCCCTCCAGCATTTATCATTATCTTTTCCTGTTACCAATATATTGTTAAATGTATATGGAAGTAATTTTTGGCTTCATTCTTGGATCTTAGCCATTTCATAGACTCCATCAGTAAATGAATATCAATTTATATTTCACAGGTTCTATGGTATGTATAACTGTTATGTTTTGCTACTTTTGTTCTGTGAAGTATTATTTGCATATTCTGGAAATATTTTTGTACATTTGTAACCTGTTATCCACTCTGAGAACACCTATGCTCTCCTTTTTGCCAAAGAAGTGCTAATCTTCCTTATAACTTCCTTATCAGAGTGGATCCCATATTTTGCTAATATTATGTTAGTTTTTGTTTGGATGCTTTCTTTCTTATTTAAATTTTTCCATTAGCAATCATTTATTTTTTCTCCTTCCCATACCATAGTATTGGAATAAAGAAAAACAAAACTCTTGTAGTAAACATGCAAGATCAAGCAAAAATTTTTTTCATATTGTCCATATCTAAAAATATATGTTTCATTCTTCACTCTTTCCAAGTTTATCTGGAACATTTCCTTGCACCATTACTTGCAGAACAATGATATTCCATTATGTTAATATGCCATAATTTGTTCAACCAGTCTCCAATTGATGTATCCATCAATTTAATTTTGAATTTTTTGCCAAAACAAAAATAATGAGCAAAAATATTTTTGTGCAAATTAGTCTTTTCCCTCTTTCTTTGATCTCTTTGGAGTATAGATCTAGTAGTGGTATTGCTGGGTTTGACAGAGAAGGGGGGATGTGTGTGTGTGTGTGTGTGTGTGTGTGTACTATTTTTTTTTAGCCCCAGGTTTTTCTTACTGTTATTTTCTGAGGTCTATCCTGGACTTAACTTTGATCTCTCCTTGCCATTCCTGAGTCTGAACGAGAGCCCTTGGTCATGCTGTGCCACAAATGATCTTCGTCTCTTCTGTCGCTCTGGTGGCTGCAGTGGTCTTCTCTTCTCAGATCCTAGAACTAGGGACCCTGCTTCCTTGCAAACAGGATCTCTGCACTCTACACTTGCCCTTCCCCACCCCTGTCAGCCCAACCACTGCCCTTATTATGCTACTTCCTTTTTTCTGGCAGCAGCAGTCCAGCCCAGGATGTGTCTGGTCACTACAGCTGTTCTTGCTGTTTTTCAATACTGGAAAGTCCTTAAAACTTCAAACCTTTCAGACCCCACACTTTCCATGAAATGAAAGTTTCTAAGGCTGAGGCTGCTTTCTTTCTTTCTTTCTTTTTTTTAATAACTTTTTATTGACAGAATCCATGCCAGGGTAATTTTTTACAGCATTATCCCTTGCACTCACTTCTGTTCCAATTTTTCCCCTCCCTCCCTTCACCCCCTCCCCCAGATGGCAAGCAGAACTTTACATGTTGAATAGGTTACAGTATATCCTAGATACAATATATGTGTGCCGAACCAAACAGTTTTCTTGTTGCACAGGGAGAATTGGATTCAGAAGGTATAAATAACCTGGGAAGAAAAACAAAAATGCAAGCAGTTTATATTCATTTCCCAGTGTTCTTTCTTTGGGTGTAGCTGCTTCTGTCCATCCTTGATCAATTGAAATTGAATTAGCTCTCTTTATCGAAGAGATCCACTTTCATCAGAATACATCCTCAAACAGTATCATTGTTGAGGTATATAATGATCTCCTGGTTCTGCTCATTTCACTTAGCATCAGTTCATGTAAGTCTCGCCAGTCCTCTCTGTTTTCATCCTGCTGGTCATTCCTTACAGAACAATAATATTCCGTAACATTTGTATACCACAATTTACTCAACCATTCTCCAATTGATGGGCATCCATTCATTTTCCAGCTTCTAGCCACTACAAACAGGGCTGCCACATCCAGGTCCCTTTCCCTTCTTTAGTATCTCTTTGGGGTATAAGCCCAGTAGAAATACTGCTGGATCAAAGAGTATGCACAGGTTGATAACTTTTTGAGCATAGTTCCAAATTGCTCTCCAGAATGGCTGGATGTGTTCACAATTCCACCAACAATGTATCAGTGTCCCTGTTTTCCCACATCCCCTCCAACATTCCGCATTATCTTTCCTTGTCACTCTAGCCAAACTGACAGGTGTGTAATGGTATCTCAGAGTTGTCTTAATTTTCATTTCTCTGATTAATAATGATTTGGATCATATTTTCATGTGTCTATAAATAGTTTCAATTTCTTTGTCTGAGAATTGTCTGTTCATATCCTTTGACTATTTATCAATTGGAGAATGGTTTGATTTCTTATAAATTAGATATACTAATTTTTTTAAGTTTTTATTACTAAAGTATTTTTTACATTACCATAGGTTCCTTATATATCTTTTCCTCTTCCTTCCAAACAAGGAATATATATAACAGTATTTTTAAAGATTAAAAATAAAAAAGAGGGGAAAACATCAACATAACTGCTTAGTACACTGGAAAAGTATGTGAAAAGAATTCTGGCAAGATGGTGGAGTAGGTCAGAAAATTCCAAGCTCTCCAGACTACTTCCCCCACAAACAAGACAAATTAGTACTTCAGAGTATCTCCTATCCCAAAGAGTAATGTTAAATGATCACATACCCCAAAAAGAATTCATAGAACTAAAAAAAAATTTTTTTAATCATATGAGAGAGATTGAGGAAAAATGGGAGGAAAAAAACAATCCAAGAAAAACAAAATTATGAAAAGAAAGTCAACCAACTAGAAAAGAACATCCAGAATCTTAAGGAAGAAAATGACTTCTTGAAATCTAGAATTGGGCAAGGGGAAGCCAGTGTACTTATAAGACTAAGAAATAATAAAACAAAATATAAATAATGAAAAAAATAGAAGAGAATGTGAGACATCTCATAAGAAAAACAGATCTGGAGAACACATCAAAGAGAGACAACATAGAATAATCAGACTACCTGAAAGCTATAATCAGAAAAAAGAATCTTAATATAATAATATAAGAAATAATTAAAGAAATTTATCCTGAAATGTTAGAACAAGAGAAGAAAACAGAAATTGGAAAAAAAAAGTCCACTGATTACCACCTGGAAGAGATTCTATGAAGAAAACCTGCAGGAACATCATAACCACATTCCAAAACCCCTAGGTCAAGGAGAAACTATCACATGCAATAAGAATATAATTCAATTATGGCAGAGCCACAATTAGAAATCCACAATACCTAGCAGATGCTACAATAAAAATCTACAGATCTTGGAACACTATATATCAAAGAGCAAAAGTGGCCAAAAATATCAGACCCAGAAAAGTTAAGCCTATTTCTGAATAACAACAACAAAATGAATAATCAATGAATTGCCAGACTTTTGTTGGAAAAAGATCTGAGGCTAATAGAAAATTTGATATGTAAGATCCAAGAGAAATATGAAGTAAATATTAAAGACTAATTACAAGGGACTCAAGGACAAGTTGCTTATTTTTCATATATGGAAATGTAAACCATATTCTAAGATTGTTATTAGTAATTGAGTAGTACAAAAGAAATTTTGATTGGATATGATGTGATTCTAAAAAGCAAATCTGTGTAAGAAAAGGTGAAAAGTGTAATTGTGTTATATGAATGAGGTGCAGAAGGAAGAGCTGACACAAGGAAATTAGATGGGGAAAAAAGGCTGGTACTTGTAGAATCCTATTCACATAGGGAATGGGTTAAAGAGGGAACAAATACCTACATATATAGAAGAGTATAAACGCCCTCTAAATTTATAAAGAAATAAGAGGGGGAAGGGAATAGGATAAAAGAGAAGTGTAGAAGGATATATAGATTAAGGGAAAAGGGATAAAGAGGGAGGGAAAAGATTGAAGTAGAATATAAGGAAGGGACCCTGGAAGGAGTGGGGCTAATTAGTTATATCAAGGCAAGGACACAGATATAAATAAAGCAGAGGAGTCAGCCTGGATAGACAATAAGAGATACATGCAAATATAAGAAAAAGAATCAGGAATAGAATTTGTTAGGAAAGAAAAGTAGGGACTAATAATCATTGATTTCAGACAGAATTAAAGGTAATATATATATATATATATATATATATAAAACCTAAAGAGAAAAATCAAGAAATTACATTATCTGTCAACCATATTAATTATAGACACTATAAGGTTGGAATGAGTTAGTGGATTCAGAAAAATATGAAATGACTTGGGCTTATAAAGAATAATGAAGGACAAAGAAGCATAGGATAACCTTACATAGATGTATCTGAAGATATGTGTATGATTATAGACAGCTATGTATATGAATTTATAGGCATGTGTGCGTATAAATATATATACACCTAAGTATGAGTATTTATGCATATCTCTGAAGACATAAATATATCTGTCCTTAAATGCAGCCTTTGGAGAAGAGGGAAGGGTGGGAAAAGGGGAAAAAAAAGAATAAAAAAATAGCACAGCAGAGAGCAGAAGAAAATATATAGGAGTTTTTTCTCATATCTCTTCTTTTAAGACATTTATTCTTTGTAATTTTGCAACATTTACTTTTAATTTCTTTAGTTTATTTCCCTTTCATACTGCATTAGATCATATAGTTATTTCCATGTATTTTTATTCATTACATGCAAAATTTCTCATGATATAATAACATTTTCTCTGACTCACATACCATATTTTGTTTAGTTCTATTTCTCAAATAATGGACATCTTGTTAATTTCCAATCCTTTACTATCATAAAATGTGCTTCTATAAATATCTTGGTACATATGGAGATTTTCTTATCAATAGCCTTCTTGGGGCATAAGCCCATTAATGGAATCTTCTTATTTTTATCCTTTCTTACTTAATGAGTATTGTGCAGATGAATAAGGTGGTGGTTTGTTGTGGTGGTGATGGTTTTGTAATTGAATAAAAATATTGGTCTGTAATATCATTTTCAATAGATTCATTTAAAGAATTTTGGGGTCTATTCCGGTAGCATACAAGATCATAGGCCTGACTTTCATCTCATTCTCTATTCATGAAGCTTTCATTTTTCCTGCAAAGTCTCTTCATTTTCAAAGATTTTCAAAATCAAATTTAAAAATGTAAATGTTGTGGTTGTTACTTTATCCTCATTTTGTTTAATTGTTGAGAATTTTAGATTTATCAAATCAAAGAAATTTTAATATAATTGGGGAAAGTATTCCTTGGAAACATAAATTGATGCTATCCACTACCTTAAGTAAACAATAGAATGTTTTAGGACAACTCCCTATTTGACTTGACCAATCTATTCTGAAAGGATTATAATAGATTTAAGATTAGAAGATTTACACTGTGACCCTGAAGGATATCAAGTTTTATATCAGGTGTTCCTAACATTATATTGGCAATGTGTTTTGAATAAAGAATAGTTTTATATGTGGGCATTAGATATTCTCATTTTCTCACTGTGCTTGTATCTATTGTATATATTTGCAGCTAATGGCTAAACCATGAGTGCAGACCCAGGTCAAAAGCTTTGCTGTAATCAGTTGTAAATATTAGAGCATTTTCCTCTAAAAGTCTTTGTTCAGTAATTGCCAAATTCATAATGTCTTTCTCCATAGACTCTGTGGCTTATTGACACATCCTTTTTGCTTCTCTGCCAATATGTTGTTTTTTGAAGGATTCAAGCTATGAATGCTTTGTATAAAAGTACAATTGACCTATATTTTTAGGCCTTTGGCAATCAAATGTAATACTTTCTGTTAAAAAGGAAGTGTTCAAAAAGTACACCAATGGAGAAGAACTGGTCAAATGCTGTTAGTAATTTGTGCACTATAATGATTGTGTGGGACAGCTATGACCCCTACCCAGATTAAAATCAGAGATTCTCAAGGTAGAAAAGCAAAAAGGGATTTATTACAATCTTGTGAGAAAAGGCACCTCCTAACAGACAAGATGTCAATAAAGCAGTGCAAAGCACAAACTGTAAAACACAAGATTAAATAGACCAGAAACACCCACCCAGCCCTTCTGACCTTTCCCCCATTGGCTGGGGATTCCAGGCTTACATCCTAATGCAGAAATCTACCCCAGAAATAAAGAATATATTAGTCCATAACATAGTCTTTACTCTTAGGTACTTAAACGTTAATGAAAAGGTGTGGGGGAGGGGGAACAAAAGGGGAATATAAGTTTATTCAAGATAATTAAACAACAGCTATAGCTCAACTTGTTGCAAAGTCTCAAGTCATAATTGGGACATAGGTCAAGGCCACATTTTTGTGACAGGTCTTCATTCAGTTCATCCCAATCATGAGCCAGTAATTATGTATCACATTTAAATATGACACTTTCCATTTTGCTGAGAAGCTTGTTTCAATTTTTTCCCTTTCTGTAATTCAGGGGTTTGTTCCCAGATTAATGATACATTAACATTGTAAACTTCAATTTTTACCCTTTCTGTAACTCAGGGGTTTGTTCCCAGATTAATGATACATTAACATTGTTTTACATTTGATCCAACTTGTGATTTTGTTATGTTTTAGGTATCACAGATCTTTCTGAAAGGGTTCGCTCTTATTTGCTTGTGTGCATACTGGCTTTTCTAATAAACCACTTTTCATTTGACCATAGCCTTTTGGCTGACTTTATATAATCTTAGGATGGATGAATGGGGCAGCTATTCACTCCACCTGTCCTATAGTCAAGAAGCTCTGAGTTCAGATGTAGTTTCAGCCACTTTTAGCTGTATTACCCTGAGCAAGCCACTTAATCTTGTCTGCCTCAAGTTTCTCATCTTTAAAATAATCTGAAGAAGAAAATGGCATCCTCTGTGTGACCCAAATGGAGTCACGAAGAATCTGCACAACTAAAACTGGCTGAACAACAAAAAGGAGAGATGAAATCACTATAGCATCCCATTGTCTTTCTTAGTATATATGCTGCTAAAGCAAGCACTCACATTGTCTTTCTTGATCGTTTTTTTATTTTGGTACTACTTTTAGATTTTTTTCTGGGGTTAAGTATGTGGTCTTAGCCTTGATCTTGCCTGATAGTTCATAGGTCGAAGAGGAACCCCAATTATTTAATTCTAGATCAATTATTTAGACTCTCCAATCTTGTTCAATTGCTACAGTCATGTAAATGAAAATTACCATGGGGTTTTCTTCAAAAAGACATTAGAATGATTTGCTCATTTTATAGGTGAGGAAACCGAGGCAAACAAAATGACTTGCCCAGAGTCAAACAACTAATCAGAGTCTAAGGCCAGGTTTGAGCTCAGTTACTCTTGATTCCAGGGCCAGCACTCTGCACCACTTAACTCCCCTAGGTGTCATGATACTTTTGAGCAAAGTCTTATTGATTTTCCCTGACCCTTGTGATAGTTGAGAGTTGCACTGATGTTGTAAAGCAACAAATAGCTGCCAAAAGGGAAAAGAATACATTGAGATTAAGAACTCAATCTCACACTTGAATAATCAATTGTACTTAAATTATATTTTCTTGAGTAGGTAGATCTCCACCCAAATCCTTTGTTAATGCTTCATCCAGGTTATAGTTTATATATCTGTGACTTATGTATGTGAGGGGGCTGCAATCTACTTCAGTGAGGGGTAGTGAGAAGGCATAATGGATGGAGTGCTGGTCTTGGAATCAGGAAGACTGGAGTTCAAATTCTGTCTCTATATTAGCTGTGTAATTCTAGGCAACTCACTTAATCTCTTAGGCTCATCTGTAAAAAGGGCATAGTAATAGCATCCATTTCACAAAGTTGTTGTGAAGATAAATTAGATGACATGGAAAGTGCTTTGCAAACTTTAAAGAGCAATATAAATGCTAGCTATTGTTAACTATTAAACAATATATCCTTAAATTATTTAAATACTGTGATGATTCTAAAGAATCTAATTTTTTTTTCTATTTTCCTTTTCTACTAGGCCCTGGGAAACCATGAATTTGATAATGGAGTTGAAGGGCTGTTGAATCCATTACTTAAACAAGTAAAGTTTCCAGTTCTCAGTGCAAATATTAAAGCAGAGGAACCAGTTGCATCTCAAATATCTGGTTATTATCATCCATACAAAATTTTACCTGTTGGTGAAGAGAAAGTAGGAATCATTGGGTATACTTCCAAGGAAACCCCTGTCCTTTCAAAACCAGGTAGTTTTTGTTTTCTTTTGTTGCAAACATTATTTGAAACTGGTTCAGCAAAAAAATATTTTGGCATGTTTGTTACAGATCTGTATAAAACCCTCAATTTTTTTGAATTTGGACAAAATAAGATTAACTTGAGATAGCATTTCTTGATAGAATTAATTTTGTGGAAATATATAGATATTATCTGAAAATTATCATTTCTTCAGCTTTTTAAACTTTGTGTATCCTAGTCTAATAGAAAGTGGGGAAAGAATCATTCTTGTCTTTATCCACTAAGATCTTTCTAGCTTCATTCCACTTCTTTAGTTCTCTGAGCTACAAAATTAAACTCTGTTTTGCAAAGAGAGTGGACCAACAAGCTTAACATAGGAATCAACTCTCCTATCATTTTGCAGCTATCTGAGAAGGTTTGCCATCCATTCTAAGCATAAAATAGGAATTTGAAAATAGTTCAGTTGGATTGGGGAAGACATAGACTAGAAAAACTTCAAAGGACAATTATTAGAGAATCCTAATGTGGAAACTAACCATATAGAAATTCTAGTTCAAGTTCATGAGCCTACTGAGGGAAAGAAGAGAGAGAAGAAAAAGAGAACTGATTCATATATTGTTACTATGTTATTTTAAGGCTTTTCATGAATTGCAGGAAAAAGGAAAGGGGGAATAAGCATATACATAACCATTTACTGTACTAAGCACTTTTTACAAATACTGTCTCATTTGATCTTCACAATAGCCCTGCAAGTTAGGTGGTATTTTTTAAATTTTATTTTACTTTTATTTTACAGTTGAGGTAAGTTACTTGCCCAGGGTCACACAGCTAGTAAGTGTCTGAGGCTGGATTTGAAACTGGTCCTCCTGACGAGAGCCCATGCTTTATCCACTGCACAGCCAGCTGCCTCTTCTTTAAAAAAAAAAAAAAGTGAAGATCTCCTCATTTTGTATATTTGGAAGAAGTGTAGCATAACAGATAGAGGGACAGAGTTAGGAAGACCTAGATTCAAATTTTACTTCTGAAACATTCTGTTGGGCAAGTCAATTAACTTTTTAGTACCCCAGACAACTAATCTTTTAAGACTAAGAGTAGCAGAGATGATGCCAGTCTATGTTAGTAGATGGTATTTCCTTCTTGAGAGTTCCCTGCCTCAGTAAAATCATAGATCCTGTACTATCAGTGTTCTTATGAGCATCTTGGTGTATCTAATCTAAAAAATAAATAAATAAATAACTTTGGTTCAATTTGAAAACTAATTAATCAATATCTATTTTATTTCCTTTTTTAGGAAAATATTTAATATTTGAAGATGAAATCCCTTCTTTGCAAACTCAAGCGGATAAGCTGAAAACCCTCGGAGTGAACAAAATTATTGCCCTGGGCCACTCAGGTTTTGAAATGGATAAGCTGATTGCTCAAAAGGTGAAAGGTGTAGATGTTGTAGTAGGAGGACACACAAACACATTTCTCTATACAGGTAATTACTTTGAGAATATTGTATTGACAAGATCATAAAATAACTTTATTCATCTTTCTTTTATTGGTATCAAATGACCAGATGTACTGTAAGCATAGTTTTGACTCAAATGGAAGTTACCCAGTATGCTTCCTTAATGTGACCACAATAGGCAGTCCTTCCTAGAGTCACCTCTGTATCTTCTTGGTGTTACTACAAAACTTCTTACAACAATATATCATTAGAATGTGCCTCTTTTTTATTTTGGTTAGTTCATATATTCTTATATTTTTATTTGTTTTAATATTGCCCAGTGCATTCCATCCATTTCCCCTTCCCAAAGAGTCATTTCTTATAACAAGGAATTTTAAGAGGAGAAAAAAAACAGTTCAACAAAACCACCTAACACATCTAAAAAGTCTAAAACTATATGTAATGTTCCTTACCCCTGTACAAAGGGTGGTAAAGGTGCCTTCTCAAGTATTTTCTTTGGAGTCACTTATTTATAATTTGGAGTCATTCAATTTTGATTGTTTTGTTGTTGTTGTTTCCATTCACATTACTGTAGTCATGAGTGTGTGTGCATGTATGTGTGTGTGATTTCTACTCACTCCCCTCCTCCCCCCAGTTCTGCTTACTTCAGTTTGCATCAGTTCATACAAATCTTCTCATTCTTCTCTTGCTTCTTCCTTAGTGCCATTTTTAAAAATTCTTACATTTGAGGTTAATTGTCTTGGTAAGAAGGGATGAAAGATTCTTATAGCCAACATCTACTACTAAGAATAGAGATTTAGAATCTTAGAAAGAAACTTAAAAGGTCAGATAGTCCAAACACCAACCTATCAAGTGCAATAATTCTTTTTACAGTCATCATTAGATAAATGGCATTCATATTGTACCAGAATACTCAAAGCAAAGTGAAACTAACCATACCAAAAAAAAGTCCAATTCTGTTAGAAAATTTCTTAAGGAGAAATTCATCTGAGATGAAATACATCTCTTTATAACTTCACAAACTTTCCCTGTTTATTTTGATACCAACTGTTGCTCTGCATGAAACAACAAGATTCCTGAAGCTAGTTGAAATAAAAATTTAAAAACAAAGTCATTGCAGAAATATTTAATGGAATGTGAAATAAAATTAGTACTTACTTTATATTACTAATCTCTCCATAATCCCTAAAGCAAGTAGGGCTCCTTGAGTATTCATGTTTGAATTTCACATCATAAAATTTGAGAAATGAAAGATTCTTTGAAATCATAGACCTGATTTAACATATTATGATTGCACAGTTAAGATCTGGCCAAGGTGACTTTGAATTAGCATCTAAAGAGAATCCCCTCCTCTATCCAAAATGTTGCTCCCTTACATATGATGACTGGTTGGTTGATTATTAGTTGTGAGTTGTTATAAACTCAGGAAAATAAAAAGATCCAGTGTCTGTCTGTTCCATTATTTTTCCATTATTTTATCTTTTAATCTCTCTTGCATAACTAAGGAAATCCCACAGAATAGAGTGTTCCTTTTGTTCAATAGCTGTATCTAGTTAAATATATTGAGAATAAGAATTACAAATTACAGACCCATACTTATGAAAGTAGATCAAGGAAAAGTCTTTTGTTCCATTCTCAGTTATTTACTGGAGATAATGTTATCACTAGATAAAACTTGTTCTAGTAAAAGTGTCATTAATTATCACATCCATCAACAATTCACATGGGTATTTGCATGAGATGATAAGTTAGTAATTAGCGTTGAACTAACTGGGAAATGTGGATTGAGAGGGTGTGTGTGTGTGTGTGTGTGTGAGAGAGAGAGAGAGAGAGAGAGAGAGAGACCAACAGACAGGGACAAAAAGGAAGTGTTAATTCATTTTATTGTAATGCAGAACCAAAAAAAAATCATTTTCATAATCCCATCATTCAAATGAACCTTATACTTATTTTTACCTTTCCAATTCTCAGACTCTTAAGCCCTGCGGATCTATTTCTCCCTCCTGTCTTGTATGCTGTTTGTAAAAATAACCCAGGCAACCAGTCAGTATTTTCCCTTTGGGGGAGAAGTGAACTTATGCTATTGTAGTAAGATCACACATGCATTTTGAAAGCTATAACTACTGGAGTAGAGAATGGAACAGATATTCCTTTGAAGAAGTTAAAGACAAGAGACAGCTGTGTGATTACTATTTAAAAAAAAAAAAAAAAAGGCACAGAACAAGTTGGATCCTGCTGCACTTACACAAGAGGATTTCTTTTTTGGTCTTTCACTTGGGCAGCTTCTTAAAAAGTAGTCTTGCTTTGATTTCTTCCTCCTTCCCCCTTCCAGATGGTAACTGAATTCCAGTGTTTACTATTTAATCTTCCACCTCACCTCCTTTATCATTTATGGATGCAAACTCTGTAAAGCTAGAGCATTTAACATCTGGATATCTACTTGAAAAGCAGATCATGAGTTTATATTTCTGTAGCATATTAAGATTTGCAAATCCTTTCACACAATAATAACTCACTTTTATATGACACTTTATAATTTATAAAGACTTTGCATATATTATTTCATTTGAACCTCATAACGATCTGTAAGGTGGCTACTTTTATAGTTTCCATTTTACAAGTTAGGAAATGTTCTTCTCTAGGAGTCCTATTGAAGTCGTAGTTCCAATCCCTAATCTTCCTACTTTAGGCATAAAAAAATTGAGATTCAGGAGAGTCACACCTGGCTACTACCAAGTCCAATATTTTGTCTTCTCTGCCCTGCAACCTGTAGAAGGGGCTTTATAACCTTAAATAATCTAGGGATGTGGTGAGCACATTTTAGAAAATTGTGGTTAAAAAGAAAGGAATTTTAAAAAGACTTCCCCCTCCTAAGGCTATTTATGTTATCATAGAGCAGAAGGTTAAGTTGTCAGATGCTACTTAGAAAATCAACACTAAGAATTAAATCCCTTTTCTGGGCATTTGCTGAAGCTGCCACTGATTTCTAAAAAGATCTCTGGCAACTTTCCCAGAGGGTGATCTTGTAGGCCCTGACCTAGAATAAAAGTAGGATTGTTTGTATGCCTGGCAAAATAATAGAGAGCACTTCAGAGGAACACTTCAGAAAACACCAGATAACCTAGTTTCCTTTCCTCTCTATGACTATCTAGAGACCCAAAGAGACGATTTTCTTCCCTGGTACAAGTTTTAATGTTTCCATGTGCTTAGGAAGCAGATGACGTTCCTGATTTATATCCTATTGCATGTAATTAAAAAGTTTACTGAATCAAATTTATTCCAAGGAAACCAATTTTCTTTGCTTCTAGATTGTATAAAACAGATGTATGAAATTTTCAAAATGTTCTTAGGGAAGATAAGCACTATGTCTAATTTTTGTGACCTTGGGCAAATCCTTCAATTTCTGTGGGTCTCAATATATTCTACAATAAAGTGAGACAGTTGGACTGGATGACCCCAGAAGTCTCTCATAGCTCTAAATTTATGATCCGGTGTAAATAAATTTAATGAGGGCAGGATTCTTTATTTAGGATAAATGATTGATTTTAATGATAGAGTTATAAGCAGGTTCCTAATAATAAATTAATTATTATTCATCACTGAGCAGCATTAACTGGGATTACTATAGAATTTGACAGATAACATATTTCTCACTTTACTACACTGGTAATATAAAATTAAATATCTTAAAATGGAATGTTTTTATTATATTATATTATATATTTTAGTATATGTTTACATTATATATTATATGTTAAAATATAATATATTTTAAATATAATTCTGAATAATGTTTCTTATTAATTATCTCTCAGGTGATTGCTCACTTCTTGCCCTGAGCTTTGACTAAAGGACTAAATATTGCTTGTATAGTGTATATATAGAGAAAACACCTTATTGTAGTCAAAGATTGGATTGTATTTTTGAGTCTTGTTTCAGTAAGGTTTTTTTTTTTTGTTTTGTTTTTTATCTTTTACTTGACCTCTGTGAACCTCTATTTACTCATTTGGAAAATAGAGTGCTTACCTTCTACAAGTGTATAGTGTATAGTGAGCTATTTAAATGTGTTATTCATAGTACAAGCTCAGTAATTATCTGTCATAACTATCTATCCCTCAAGGTCTAGTCTATCTAAATATAGAGAATTTCCTTATCAGGATGATGAGTTGGCCACAGCAACTCTCAAAGACCATCTATTGAATAATATAGGATTACAATCTCTAGTACATAGGCTACCCACAATGATGAAATCCCAAGTGTTGGCTAGTCTTCTTAGAACAAAAGCTTTCAGTTGATGGTCATCAGGCTTGATAAAGCTCTCCAAGAATCAATCATCCATTCATTCTACAATAATTTATTACCGACTGAGTGCATAGTACTGTGCAGGGGGAGACTTTAAAATTTTATAGGCTAGTGGGGGATAAGATTCAAGTAGGGGTAATTATAATATATAATATTATATGATAAGTACACCAGAAAATTGCACTACAAAATCTGAGAGTAAAGGTCTGTGCCCTTAGGAAAGGCCTAGTGGAGCTGGTGGCATCTCAGTTGGACTCAGATGGTGAATAGGAGTGTAATAAATGTAGGGGGAGAACATACCATGTATAAAGACAGAGTGGCAAGAGAATTCAGGGCATCTTTGAAGGGCAAAAAGTTGACCATTTTGACTGATGCGTAAATTACCCAGGGAATTACAATATGAGACAGCCCGAGTCGAATGGCAGATTTTGGAGAACTTTGAACTTTCCAGGCAGAAGAGCTTGAATGTTACTCAGCAGGCAATAAGGAACTACTGAACAGTTCCGAACAGAGGAGAGACATGACCAAATTTCTAAATGAGAAAGATTATTCCAGCAGTGATGTGAAGGATGGCTTAGATGAGAAAGAAAATAGAGAGAGGAAGACCTTTTAGGAAGCTCTTGTAAGTAATATTCCAAGTAGGAGTAATAAGAATCTATTAATAGATTGATAGCAGTGAAAATAAAGAAGATGAGAAAGATGCTTCCAGGTTTTAATTGATAAGACTTGGTATTAGAATAGAAATGAGAGCTGATGATGATGATAAATTGTTGATTAGTAAATATACATTTATACATAATTTCTAAGTAATACATATAGGACATGAATTGATTATTAATAATTATTGATATAATTGATAACATTTACATGTTGTTTACTGTTTGCCAAACTCTGTGCTAAACATTTTTCAAATACTATCTCATCTGAGTCTTAAAACAGCACTTTAAGGAAGTGCTATTATTATCCCTATTTT
Source organism: Antechinus flavipes (assembly GCF_016432865.1). Classification (NCBI taxonomy): domain Eukaryota; kingdom Metazoa; phylum Chordata; class Mammalia; order Dasyuromorphia; family Dasyuridae; genus Antechinus; species Antechinus flavipes. The sequence goes on from NC_067401.1 coordinate 256,695,042, forward strand.
ACAGATGAGGAAACTGAGGCAAACAGGTTAAATAACTTGTCATAGGTCACACAGCGAATAAGTGCCTAAGGCCAAATTTGAACTCAAATCTTCTTAATTCTAGACTTTGTTCTATAGATAAAAGACAAAAATTAAGCAAGAATAACCCCGAGGATATAAACATGAAAGAAGGAATAATGCTGGCAGTTGCATAAACAGTAAAAATTTGGTTTTTAGACATAATAAAATTTTACATCAGCAACAAGGATTCATATATCATGAGTTTGGTGTGGGTGAAGTCATTTGACTTCTATGATTTCTCCAGTGGAATTCAACAGCAGGAAAAGAAAAATTATCTGGTGCAGTTTTCTCAAGAATGATGGCTGGGCATAGCAGATCACTGGGACAAGGAATTCTTGAGTAGTAGCTAGTGAAATATTAATTTAGCCTACTTGGCTATGGCAAGGGAAGGAAGATAAAATGTAGCAGCAGCAGCAGTAGTAGTAGTGGTAGTAAGTTTGTAAAATGTCTTACAAAAATTTGTGTGTGTGTGGGTGTGTGTATATATATACATACATATATATATATATGTATGTATATATATATACACACACACACACAAAAAAAAAAACCAACCTCATTTTTATCCTGTGAATTAGTTACTATTAATAATAATTATCAGTATTTACAGAACATTTTAAGATTTGAAATGTGTTTTTTATTTTGTTGGATATTTATTTTTGTAATGATATTTTTAGACTCATGGACACAACAGATAAGGGCTTGCAAGACTAAAGTTCTCTGATAATTACTGACTCTGTGACTTTGGGCAAGTCACTTAACCTATTCCTCCCTGAGTTTCTGCATCTGCATAAACTTTTTCAGGTCAAAATTTAATAAAAATTTTTTCTTTAATAAAGGATCATGTTAAATTATTAGGAATAGTAAGCAAAGAAAGGATCCTGCCAAACTCCTTTTATGAAGCAACACATGATAGTAATACTTCAAACAGAAAGAAAAACAAATCAATATTAGCTAAAAGATTACAACAATCTATTACAAAGTTATACATGATGACCAAGTCAGATTTATGCCAGGAATGTAGGATGGTTTTACATTAAGAAATATATTAACAATTGATTTTATCAATAATAAAGCTTTTTAAATCATGATTGTGAAGTCCGAATTAGCTCCCTGTTGACCTCAGGATCAGCAAAAGTCCTTAGTCTTTAGAGGGAGAAGTAAAGGAAATGGATGAAACTTCACAAGGCTTGCCACCCACCTCCTCTCTCCTCCTTGTCCTCCTACAAAGTGTCTCTGGCTTGTCTTACTCCACACCCCATTTACTCCACCTAATCCCACCTACAACTGTCTGTATGTACCAAAAGATCAAGCCAGCACAGAATAGTGAGAAGGGCCATTTTCCAAGCATATGCTAATAGAGTATTGTCCAATGGGTAATTAGCCTTAAGTGCTCCGTTGTCTGATTCTGGTGCACCTATTTAGAGTTTCAGTCCTTTACACGTGATTACCCTTTTAAAAAAAATTTTATTATAGCTTTTTATGTACAAAACATATGCACGGGTAATTTTTCAACATTGACCCTTGCAAAAACTTCTGTTTCAACTTTTTCCCTTCTTCCCTCCACCCCCTCCCCTAGATGGCAGGTATTCCCATTCATGTACAATATATGTATACATTTTTATACAGTTATATATCTTGTTGCACAAGAAAGATTGGATTTAGAAAGAGGGTAAAAATAACCCTAGAAGAAAAAACAAAAATGCAAACAATAACAAAATGAGTGGAAATGTTATGTTGTAATCCATACTCATTTCCCAATGTTCTTTCTCTGGATGTAGCTGGTTCTGTTCATTACAGATCAATTGGAACTGATTTGGATCCTCTCATTGCTGAAGAGAGCCACATCCATCAGAAGTGATCATCATATAGTATTGTTTTTGAAGTGTATAATGATCTCCTGGTTCTGCTTATTTCACTCAGCATCAGTTCATGTAAGTCTCTCCAAGCCTCTCTGTATTCATCCTGCTGGTCATTTCTTATAGAACAATAATATTCCATAATATCCATATACCACAATTTATTTAGCCATTCTCCAATTGATGGGCATCCATTCAATTTCCAGTTTCTAGCCACTACAAAAGGGCTGCCACAAACATTTTTCCACATACAGGTCCCTTTCCCTTCTTTAATATCTCTTTGGGATATAAGCCCAGTAGAAATACTGCTAGATCAAAGGATATGCACAGTTTGATAACTTTTTCAGTATAGTGCCAAATTGCTCTCTAGAATGGTTGGATCTGTTCACAACTCCACCAACAATGCACATGGTTATATTTTTAAAAAAAGATTTGCAATGTGTTTTACATATAGTATCTCATTTGATCCTCACAAGAAACCTTCAGGGATAACTACAAGGTTGTGAATATGAGAGAATGGGTGCATAATCCTGGCAATGATATAGTAAAATCAAAAGAAGGGAATGACCTCAGAACCATGAAATCCAATGTTATTTGGATACATTCTCTTTGACTTCTCTTTAACTTTCATCACTTTTGATCATCCTCAACTCCTTGAATGTCTCTTGTCTTTGAACTTCAGAAATACCACACTCTCCTGTCTTTCTTCAGTTCTCCTTAATGGATTCTTTTAGAACATAGTATGTCCTCGTATTCTCCTCAAAAGATATAGTTATTATCCCAATTTTATAGATGAGGAAACTGAGGCTAGAGAGATCAATTGCCTTGCTCAGGCTCACACAGCCATTAAATATTGGAGTCACAATTCAAACTCAAGTCTTCCTGATTCTCATGTCCATTATGACTAAACAGAACTAAAGTTAGCATAAGAGTTAAAATCAGGATGCATGAGATTGGTTAGAAAGTCCAGTTTCAAAGTTCTGGATCTTAGGGTAGATGGTGAGATTTTAATATGTGAACTTGTAAGGACATTTCTAAAATGAGTTGGGAAAGGGAGAACATGAATGTTGAAGTCTTTGAGGATCATAGTTGAGAATGAGTCAGGGAGGAAGATTATAGTTGAGATACTAAGAATATTGAAGAAATTGGATAATTTTGTTGGTAAACAAGAATGGACTGCTATGGAAAATATTTATGAAAGTTTCCATTTTTTCCTTCCTGTATTTTCATTAAGGATATCCTCAATCTACCACCACCACCACCAGCACAACCACTACTACTACTACTACACACACACATACACACACACAAACACATACACATACACACACACAAACACACACACAGTTTAATAGGAATTATGTGGTCATATGAGTATTTGCTACTGTCTTCTTAGTTACTTAGGGTTTGGGGGAGAGAGGTAATAAAACTACAGATGAAATTTTTAATTCTTTGTGCATCTTCCTCTATTTGAGATATTTGCAAAATTATTTCCTGAATACCTTTAAAAGGGTCATAGCCAGTATAATTTTTCTCTATATTTATTTAATTAGGTCCAATTTCCCATGGCTTCCCTTCTTCCCAACCCTTTCCACTGAGAATCTTGCCTTTGAGGCTATTTGCCTTGAGCTCCCTCTTTTCCCCTCTTTATCATCTCCTATAACATATTCTTTCTGCCACTATCTCCTCTTCATCCCTACCTTACATGATGAAGGGGCCTTACTCCTTACCAAGGCTAAATCCTCTACCTATTCAAGTGATCCCATTCCATCTCATCTCCTCCAACAGATTGACTCCTCTGTGGCCACCATTCTATCACTTATTTTCAATCTCTCTCTCTCTCGTCTCTCTTCCCCCTCCAATCACTCCCTCTCCCTAAATCCTCTACTGCCTACAAACATGCCCATGTCTCCTTCCTCCTAAAAAAATTACTTTATCCTTTTATCCTTCCTATACCTGTCCTATATCTCTTCTGCTCTTTCTGCTATAGCTTCTTGAAAAGGCCATCTACAACAGATGTCTCCACTTTCTCTATTCTCACTCTCTTAACTGTTTACAATACAACATATGTTATCATTCTAGTGAAATTGCCCTCTCCAAAGTTACCATTGATCTCTTAGATTGGACTTTTCTCAGTCTTCAGTGTTCTCAATCTCTCTCTGCAGCCTTTGACACTATTGATCACCCTCTCCTCCTCTTTCTTCTCTCTAGGTTTTCAAGACAATACTCTCTTTTGTTTCTTATTCTATGTATCTGAGCTCAATTCAGTCTCCTTTTCTGGGTTCTCATCTAGATCATGTCCTCTAACCAGAACAGGTATCTTGAACGCTCTTCTCATCTCCCTCTATGCTACTTCATTTGCTGATCTCATAAGTTCCCATGGATTCAATCACTATCTTTGATTATTCTCAAAGCTGCCTCTCCTACCTCAGTCTCTCTGCTGACCTCATATCTAGCATTGCCAACCACTTTTCAGACATATGAAAATGGATAACCGTGTGTGTGTGTGTGTGTGTGTGTGTAAAATGGATCTTATTCTCTTTCCCCTTAAACCTTACTTCCCTTCTATTGCCTTTTACTGTTAAGGACAATATCATCTTCTCAGGGTCACAACCTGGGGTCATCAGTTCCTCAGTAAACTCTCACTTCCAAAACCAATCTGTTGCCAAGTTCTATTTATTTCACTTTTCCATCCTTACCTGCATATACCCACCCCTTCTCTCTTCTGACCCTGCTACTACTCTAATGCAGACCCTCATCACCTGCTGGATTACTAAAATAGCCTGCTGGTAGATCTGCCTGCCATGTCTCTCTACATTATAACTCATCTCTATTAAGCCTCAAAAGTAATTTTCCTAAAGTGTAGAGTTCCAGTCATTTCACACACATCCCATATTCAATAAAACTCAATGGCACCCTATTGCCTGCAAAATCAAAATGCTCTATTTGGTTTTCAAAGTTCTTCAAAGTCCCCTTCTATCTTTCCAGTCTTTTTATATTTTCTCCTCAGCTTATCCTCTTTGATCCATTGAGATTCACCTGGCTGTTACATGAGCAAGACACTCCATCTCTAAGCTCCACATATTTTCTCTGCCTATCTCCTTTACTAGTTGTGAGTCTAAACTCTGTAAAGCTAAAACCCTTACAGCTGGATATCTACTTGGAAAACAGAAAATAAAAATGTATATTTCTATAGTATGTTAAGATTTGCAAATTATTTTATACCATAACTTCATCTCTGTGTATTGGTTTTCCTGGTTTCCTTTAAATCCCCATTGAAACTCCACCTACAGGAAATCTTTCCCAGTTCCTCTTAATTCTATTGCTTTTCCTCTCATAATTATTTCCTATTAATCTTATATTTGTTTGCTTCTCTCCTAGTAGTTTATAAACTCCTTGAGTGCAGAAAGTATTTTTTGCCTCTTTTTGTATCCCAATATTTACTGACCAATTAGAGGATTTATTGACCTAAGTCCTAGTGCCTCTCCTTTGCATAGCGTATTACATCCTGATATGTTAAAAAAAATGAAAAGTTCTAGCAAACAATTTTGTTGATTATAGTAGATCACTGCAAAAACACTAACACATATGTTCCATGTCATGGTTATTTTCCTAAAATACTTCATCTTCAAATATTATTATGATAAACATTTGACATGCCTAGGTGTTACACTAAGTTCTCCCTAAACTTATTTTCTCCTCAACTGCATTTAGCTGTTTCATTAAAAAATCATGCTCATAAACTTTTATCACCTTCCTTAATGTTTTACAAATAAGTTTCTACTCCAAAGATTGCATCAGACTGCCACATCCTTCTCCTTGGCAAGGATCAAAGAGCTAGATTTGGAAGAGACCTTAGGGGCCAATTATTTCAATATCCTCATTTTACAGAAGAAAAAATTGAGGTCCAAAGAGTTGTTATCTGTCCAAGATCAATCACATAATAAACATTAGAGGTAACATTTCAACTCAAGTTCTCCGACTTTAGAGCTGGGATTTTTTTCAGTACACTAAACTTCATTCATTTCACTGGGTGAAATAATTTCTGGCTCTTTCAGCCTTCTGGAGGCAGGTAGGGAAAACAGTAGCTCTAGAGTATTAGACCTAGAGTCAGGAATTTTGTGGTTGAGTTGTACTAGTCATGACTGACTCTTCATGACCCCATTTGGGGCATTCTTAGCAAAGATAATGGAGGGGGTTGTCATTTTCTTCTCCAGCTCATTTTACAGATAAAGAAGCTGAAGCAAATAGAATTTAGTGGCTAGCCGAAGGTCACACAGATAATGTCTGAGACTGGATTTGAACTCATGAAAATGAAACTTCCTGAATCCAAGTCCAGTATTTTATTCACTGAGTTGATTTCAAAGTCTGCCTTAGATAATTATTAGTTGTGTGACTCTGGACAAATTACCTAACTTCTGTTTATCTTGACTGAATTTCCAAAACTGTTAAATGGAGAAAATAATATCACCTAATTCCCAGGATTATTGTGAAGATCAAATAAGATATTTATAAAATGTCAGCACAATGTCTGGCACATAATAGGCACTTGATAAATACTTGTTTCCTTCGCTTCTCATTTAAGTTACTGTCTTGCATTGTTTAAATTTCTTTAAGACAAGATTATTAGTAAAAGTTAGTGTCTTTTGTTCATTTCCCATTTTTCAGATTTCATAACTAAGTTAGATAGGTTAGATAGAGCTGCTATAGTTGTGTGTACATCATCATTTGTTATCTAATTTGGTATTGACTTTATCCTTGTTCCAAGAAGTCATTGATCCCACTTATGTAATCAAATTTCCTGTCTGTCAAAAAAAAAGAGACATATTCAGTGCTTTTTTAAAAGTAACTAAATTGTTCATATTCTTTGATTCAGCAATCCCAGTGTTAAGCATATAGTACAGGAAGTTAAAGGCAAAAAGGTCCTTCTAATGTACTTATCACAGTGCTTTTTGTTACAATAAAGAATTGAGAATGAAGTAAGTGTCCACCAGTTAGAGGGATGCTTAAACATTGACTGTTGTAGAATATTACTAAAACATAAAAACCAACAAATATTAAGAATTCAGAGAAACATAATAAGATTCATAAGAACTGACACAGTTATATAAGAAATGGGGAAAATAACACAAGTACAACTTAAAACAGTAAAGACATTAAAATTCAACTGAATAATGTGCAAGTATAATGATCAAGTGGCCTGAAATTTTAAATTCTCCTCTATCCCTTCGTTGCAGAGGTGGGAGGCAATGGGTGTGGAATATGACATTTGAGGTTAAACATGGTCAATATGTTGATCACTTTCTCTGAATTGATTTTTTTCCCTTCTCTTTTAAAATCTTTGTAAGAATCTCCTGAGTGAAGGGAGCAAGATATTTGGAAATGAATGAAATTCAAAAATAAATTATAAAAATATTTTAAGAGAAAATTAATATTGTATATTATACATGTAAAATTTATAATCCATTTCAGTTTTTTGTGATGATCTATATTAATCACCTCTATACTTTTTTACTCAAAGAAATTATTTGTCTCTATGGGTGTTGGGTTGCTTATATAAATGAAACACGTTTAGAATATTCTCAGCATTTATCACAAAGTTTCTTATTTCTTGTACTTATATTATTCAAATATTCACTTTGGACAATGAAGGAATCTCCCCCAGAAGTGTCTCCCCATAAAGTTGATTGGCTAATACTTGTCTCATTCAGTTCACTAATCAGTATTGTCCTAGGCCCATAAAGATGATATGAACAGTGTTACTTGGTGGATAAAGTCTAATGTTTAAAAAAACTAATTATGTGCTATGATAGCATTAGGAGGACTTAAAGAACTTAATGCCACAATGTTCCAGTGAAAAGTTTCTGAGAGCAGAAAGTGATCAGTGTGATATCTTGCCTTGAATTCCAATCCACTTCATTTTGACTCTGCTTTTAGAAACAGGCAAAGGGGTAACTATAGCAGTGACTATATAGAAATACCAGCCAAAAACCACCTGAGAAACCCAGATACTGTAGGTAGAAGCATTCATTTTAAAATGCTATAAGCAGAATCAATATGTGAATGATATAAGCAATTGACCAGTATGTGAGTATTTTCTCAAGTCTCTAATAAATACTTTGGAAATTCTAAAGAGAGAAACATTCACTGCTTTCAATACCAGAAACCTAAGTAAGAGTCAGCAAAATAAAACAGTCTACATCTTTTTGGCTTCATTTCTTGATCTGAGATATATCTTTTCCACCATAGGATAGCTCCAGAGCTAGAAGGGATGTCAGAAGTCATTCAATTCTATCCTTGTTTTGTTTGTTGTTGTTGTTGTTGTTGTTGTTGTTCTCCTCCTCCTCCTCCTCCTCCTCCTCTTCTTCTTCCTCCTCCTCCTCCTCCTCCTTCTTCTTCTTCTTCAATATATATAGCTTTTTATTTAGAAGTTATATGCATGGGTAATTTTATAGCATTGACAATTGCCAAACGTTTTGTTCCAATTTTTCCCCTTCTTCCTCCCACCCCCTCCCCCAGATGGCAGGTTGACCAATACATGTTAAATGTGTTAAAGTATAAATTAAATACAATATAAGTATACATGTCCAAACCGTTATTTTGCTGTACAAAAAGAATTGGACTTTGAGATAGTGTACAATTAGCCTGTGAAGGAAATAAAAAATGCAAGCGGACAAAAATATAGGGATTGGGAATTCTATGTAGTGGTTCATAGTCATCTCCCAGAGTTCTTTCACTGGGTGTAGCTAGTTCAATTCATTACTGCTCTATTGGAACTTATTTGGTTCATCTCATTGCTGAAGATGGCTATGTCCATCAGAATTGATCATCCTGTAGTATTGTTGTTAAATTATATCATGATCTCCTGGTCTTGCTCCTTTCACTCAGCATCAGTTCATGTAAGTCTCTCCAGGACTTTTTGAAATCATCCTGTTGGTCATTTCTTACTGAACAATAATATTCCATAACATTCATATACCACAATTTATTCAACCATTTTGCAATTGATAGGCATCCACTCAGTTTCTAGTTTCTGGCCACTACAAAGAGACCTGTCACAAACATTCTTGCACATACAGTCCCTTTCCCTTCTTTAAAATCTCTTTGGGATATAAGCCCAGTAGTAACACTGCTGGATCACTTTTTGAGCATAGTTCCAAATTGCTCTCCAGAATGGCTGGATGTATTCACAATTCCACCAACAATGTATCAGTATCCCTGTTTTCCCACATCCCCTCCAATGTTCCGCATTATTTTTCCCTGTCATTCTAGCCAATCTGACAGGTGTGTATCTCAGGTATCTCAGAATTGTCTTAATTTCCATTTCTTGGATTAATAATGACTTGGAGCATCTTTTCATATGGCTAAAAATAGTTTCAATTTCTTCATCTGAGAATTGTCTGTTCATATCCTTTGACCATTTATCAATTGGAGAATGGCTTGATTTCTTATAAATTAGAATCAATTCTTTATATATTTTGGAAATGAGGACTTTATCAGAACCTTTGACTGTAAAGATGTTTGCCCAGCATATTGTTTCCCTTCTAATCTTGTCTGCATTAGTTTTGTTTGTACAAAAACTTTTCAATTTGATATAATCAAAATTTTCTATTTTGTGATCAGTAATGGTCTCTAGTTCTTGTCCTTTGTTCTTGAAAAGGACCATGAAAAGAAACTGGAAATGGTGTAGAAAATGGAAACTGAGTGGATGCTCATCAGTTGGAGAATGACTGAATAAGTTATGGTATATAAATGTTATGGAATATTATTGTTCTATAAGAAAAACCACATCCTTTAGTTCCTACAAGAACTGGCAGGTGTGATTGCCGAGTTACTGCCAAAGAGATATGAAAAGCAGTGGAGAATGATAGAGCGTACTATAGCAGTAGGAAGACTTGAAGAACTTAATTCCATAGTGATCCAGTGAAAACTTTCTGACAGCAGCAAGTTATCAGCTTGCCTTAAAGTCCAATCCATCTCACTTTGACTCTACTTTTAGAAACAGGCAGACAGGACTGAAAGAGGTGACTATCGAAGTAACAATGGGAGAAAACACATGTCCTTATTTTCAAAAAACAAAAGATAATCGTCTGCAAATTTTAGACCAGTAAGTTTAACTTCGATTTCTGAGGAAATGCTAAAATGGATCATTAAAGAAATTAGTAAATATCTATAAAAAGAAGTAAGGTTTACCAAGAGCTCTTCATGGCTTCATCAAAAACAGGTTAGTAGGGGCAGCCAGATGGCATAGTGGATGGAGCACTTGCCCTGGAGGCAGGACAACTTGAATTCAAATCTGCCCTCAGACACTTAACACATTCTAACTGTATGACCCTGGGCAAGTTACTTAACTCCAAGTGCCTAGCCAAAAAAAAAAAAAAAAAAGAAAGAAAGAAAGAAAGAAAGAAAGAACAGATTGAGAGTCTAACCTTATTCAATATATAGACCAAGTTACTAAACTAACAAATTTGAGGGATGTTGTAGGTGTAGTTTATCTAGACTTTAGCAAAATATTTGATAAAGCACCACATCCTAGTCTTGTGGTTCATCCTAAAAGTATAACATTAACATCATCTTTTAATACTACTTTTACAGAAGGAAAGGATGAGTCTTTTAATGTTGATATTAACATTAATGGTTGCATTTTACCAAAATTTTAATGCTTCTTCATTTTGACCATATTTTCTCATATATTGTTCTTTAGATTATGCTTTCAGTGTCACTTTGTGTCAGACATCCCATGTTTCTCTGAATTCTCTATATTTGCCATTTCTTCAGGCAGAATTTTATTTTGTTACGTTCATATTTCCTCATTTTTTTAGCCATTCCCCAGTTGTTGGGGACATACTTTACTTTCTAGCAATGTTATCTGTTATCACAAGTAATGCCATTGTGAACATTTTTGTACATACATCTGGTCAATAGTCTCTTGAGATAACATCCAAGTAGTAGGATATTTGAGTCAAAGGATTTGACATTTTAATAATTTTGTTTGAATAGATTCACATTGGTTTCTAGAATAGTTGCAAAAATTAACTGCTGTATCAGTAGCAAATAGGCATTCCTGTGCTCTTCCTACTATCATTCCAACAAAAGGTTTTTGCATCTTTTTTAGCTTGATGACTATGAAGTAGTAACTCAAAGTTGTTTAAATTTTCAGTTATGTATTTATTAATAATTTTAAATCTTCTCATGGTTAATATTAATAGTCTGCATGTCTTCTTTTGAAAACTATTTTTCAGGTCCTTGATAACTTATATAATGGAAAATAGCTCTTATTTCTATATTTATTTTAACTCTATAGATTTTTAGCTACAAGACTGAGAGGAGATTTAATATATAACTTTTCCCCTCATTTGCATCTTCTGATTTTACCTACATTGATTTTTATGCGCGTATAAGCTTTTTTTTTTTCCTGAGGCAATTGGGGTGTAGAGACTTGCCCAGGGTCACACGGCTAGAAAGTATTATGTGTCTGAAGTCAAATTTGAACTCAGGTCCTCCTGACTTCAGGGCTGATGCTCTATCCACTGCACCACATAGCTGCCCTTGTGTATAACCTTTTAATTTGGCTATAATCAATATTGTCAATTTAGTCTGTAAGACTAAATATTGCCTCTAGTATTTTGTGATGTCCTTTGTCCTTTGTTAAATTATGAATTTCCCCCTGTGATGAGAGGGATATTGTAAGTCTTCCTTCTCTAGGCAAATTAGTCTCATTTTTCCTTAAAATATATTGAAAGCATCCTTGAAATTGCATTGGCTCAGAATTCATTGGCTTGAACTCCTTATTAGTGTTTCATTTTACTCCATAAACTACCAGGGGACAGAAATGAATCAGGCCCATCTCAAAACATTCTTCTAACCAAAATTGTGAAAGATATAACACTCCTTTTTCCTCCAAATCCTTTATAGCATGAAGTTTCAGATTATAACAATATTCTATGTGGAATATTGTAATATAAAATATAAGATTCTGATCAAAGCCTTATTTTTTTGAGGGAAAAGGGGGGTCAAACTACAGTCTACCAAAATTTTTGTTGAATAAGAAATTCCTTTATGCCCAGAAACTCATTAAATTATCTATACCCCTTTACCTAGCAATACTACTACTTGGTATATTTAAGAAAATAATTAAGGAAAAAAGAGAAAGAAGCTATATATTCTAAAATTATTTATAGCTGTTCTCCTTTTGATGACAAAGAACTTGTGGGGCTGTCCATCAATTGGGGAATGTCTGAACAAGTTGTGGTATATAATTGTGATTGTTTTCTATTGTGCTATAAGAAATGATGTTCTTTGATTTTAGAAAGAAAAAATAAATATGGATAGACTTGAATGGAAAAAAAATCAAATTTAAATTTATCAATAAAAACAACAAAAAAGGAATTACTTCCCTAATGGTTGGTATTCTTGGGCTTATTGAATTCTAGACTGCATACTTGTTGCATATAATCCACAGATTTGTTTTTCTATTTTTACATTTTTTGAGACTTAATAACACCAAGCTTCCCTTCTATTTGCTCATTAAATCCCTTGATATTTTTAACAGTTTTTCCCCTCCAAATAAGTTTATTACATTGTCTATAGTTAAATTCTCTTTTCAATAATAGTAATAATAACAACAATAAAAATAATAACTATCATTTATATAGCATCTTCTATATGTCAAGCATTGTGCCCTTTATGATGGTATTTAACATTAAATTTAACATTTATCTGCAAAGAAGTTGGGATAGCTGTATCAGCAGGTACCAACCTCCAATATTAGTTCTTTCTACAACTATTTAGATCTTTATTTCTGTAAAAATTATTTTGTAGTTGTATGCATCCAGATCTTTTATTTTGTATTATCTATTGGTTTTGTTATCTTAAATGAAATTTGTTTCTTATCTCTTCCTAAGTTTTGTTAATGAGAGACACAGAAAACTGATGAATTTATTAATTTATTTGGCTACTTTTCTGAAAATACCATGTCAATTTTTAAATTAATTCTCTTGGATTGTATAAGTAAACCATCATATTATTATTACAGAATAAGAAGAGGAAAATCAGTTATAATCCACAGTAGGGATTTACAATTTACCTGATTTAACTTCAATTCCTTTCTCCTTTGTCTATTTCCCTTCCAGCCCAGATAGTGATTACTAGGTCTTGCCTCATTCACTTTCCCTTCTATAATCAGCCTTGGATAATTGTAATTTTATTTTTCTTAAAGCCTCCCTTTCTTGACTCCATCCTACCAAATTCTTCTATTAATTCCCTTTCTGTCCTAGTCCGGGCCCTTGTCATTTTGTCAAAACTCAAGGATCTTATTCTCTCTCCTTATTAAATTTCCTTTTCTAGAGACCAGTTAAAATTGAGGTTCATGAGATCTTATTTCCCCCATCTTCACCTTTTTGTTTAAATGACCTTCATCTATGGTGTCTCAATTGCAGTCAAACCAAGAACTTGTATTTTTTTTCCTTACTGGGGTGGGTGTGGGTGCCAAGGAGGAAATTGGGGGACATAGGTGATACAGTAGATAGAGCTCTAAAGAAATCAGGAGAACCTGAGTTTAAATCTGGCCTCAGATAGTAGCTTTGTGATCCTCAGCAAGGGGGAGAATAATACTTTCAAAGAACTAAAGTTTTCTTTGCCTTTCAGAATATGAGTTGGATCATTCCTTAGCCCTTTTCAACTGTCCATGCTTTTTATTGGTCTTTAAGTTTCTTTAATCAGCTATTATATTCTTATTTCAGAAACTCTCCTGATTTTCCCACTGGGATGCTAGAAAACCATTGATCTTTTTAAAAATCCAACTTTTTTACATAGGTTATGCTTAGCTTTGTAGGATATCAATATTGGGTACAAGCCATTTTTCTTTGCTTTTCAAATAAGTCTTATTTTAATCTTTCCTTTCTCATTCCTATTGTATAGTTTTTCATGATTCTAATGGTATGATATGTCCCATTTTTAGCTGCTTGAAATATCTTACTTTTCATTGAGAGTTTCTAAAATATATCAATCATATTTCTGGGTAGATTAAGCCTAGGTACACCTATATAATGGCATAATTTGGATTCTCCAAATCTGTATTATACTCTCTGATTCTAATATATTAAAGTAGTTTTTTTTATGGTTTCTCAAAAGATGGCATTGATACTTTTGTTTAATCATTTTTTTCTAACAAGTCAGGGACTCTTACATTGTCTTTCCAAGTTTTGTTTTCCAGATCATTTTTTTGTCAGAAATATCATGTTTGTGCAATTTTGCTGTTTTTAAATTGTTATAGTAGTTCTTGTTTCGCTAAATTTTTGAGTTCTCTTTTCTTGCTTATTTCATCTCACAAGGCATCTGTTGAAAATCTATTGGATGTTATAAATGTATTTCTTTGGATCTTGACATATTTCATAGATTGAGTTGCAGCTCGTGGTCTGTTTTCCTGGTTTTTTTTTCCTAATATTTTTTCTAAGTATATATGTGTATGGTGTCTTCTAAATTATTTCTTCTGCCCACTTTATTATTGATAATATGTTACAGCTTACTTATTACTTTTTGGATCATTTGAAGTTTTGTATTTTGTGATATACATATATATATATACATATACACATACATCTTGGACAGAACTATGAATGGTTATACATATATATATATGTATATATAGTGAACTATATATGTATGTGTGTGTGTATATGTGTGTGTGTGTGTGTGTGTACACACACATATATATAGTTCACTGCCAATAGTGGAAAGTAATCAACATTAAAAAATAAAAAACAGGAGGCAGCTAAGTGGCACAGTAGATAGAGCACCATCTGTGAAGTCAGGAGGACCTAAGTTCAAATCTGGCCTCAGACACTTAACACTTCCCGACTGTGTGACCCCAGGCAAGTCACTTATCCCCCAATTACCTCAACAATAAATAAATGAATGAAGGAAGGAATGAATGAAAATTAAAAGCAGTGATTTAGTGGTAAAGTGAGGGGTAACTAAGTGTCATTAAGTGCTATATAATTTTCCCAATACAACCCATCCTTCTCTGTTCTTCCTGTTCAATGTTAAGTCTAGCTCATTGTGAATATTTGGTACTGATAAAAGATATAATGTTGCATTAAGTTAGTGATTAGTTCCTTCAGTGTCATAACATAATCATCCTGTTGGAAATTGAAAAGGTATTGAGATTTGAAATCAGAGAACCCAGATTCAAATCCTGGCCCCTGACATTGTGTGGGACTAGGCAAATCATCTCTCTTCTGTGGGCCTCAATTTCTTTATTATATCCAACAATGTTAAGTCAGAGAGGATTGATTTAGATGGTTTCTTAGGCTATCTAAATCCATAATCCTATGATCTTCCATTTTAAAAAAATCAAGGATGTCCATTGCATTGTTAAGATTTTCCATTTTTAAAAAAAAATGGAAACTTTAACTTTAAAAAGGTTTTCATTAAGAATTTTATTTTCATTTTTATATCCTCCTTTAGTTTTGTTTTTTTTAATTAGGCTTTCCTTCCAGACTGAAAATTCTTATGAACATTTCAATCCATTGCAGTTATTGCTGAATTATTTTCTTCTGGAATTTCATCCTGATTTTCTTAATCCATTGCATTTCTTCATTACAAGATGAGTTTTTTTTTTCCTTGCTCACTCTTAGTTTTCTCCTTTGTTGTTTTTCCTCCATGGGAACTTATTTGTGAGAATTCCTTTCCTCCCTATCTGTCTGTCTATCTCTAGCTATCTCTCTCTCTCTCTGTTTATATGTCTGTCTGTCTATTTTACTCTATCTCTATCTCTCTATGTCTGTACCTATCTTGTTCATTTTGTTCATTTTTAGTTGTTTCAAAATGTTTAGGAGTAAGCTTATTAAATTTTTCTTTCTTCATTCTCTGCAGCAAATGTTGTCCTCTGAGCTATATTGAGTTTCATAGTAGTAATTTTGCTTCTGCTCATACTGAGCACTATAAGAAGAGAAGACAGATTGTTCCACAAAGTTGTGATTTTTGTTGCTTTTGGGTATGTTATGAAATCAATGATCCATCCCTTTAAATAACATTTTTCTTAATGTCTTCTGGTTTTATATAGAGATATCAATATAGATTTGGATCTTTCTTTTAGTTCTGCATTAACTACATCATATATCAAAAGTATCAACCATTGGGAGCAGCTAGATAGTGCAATGGATAGAGCACCAATGCTAAAGACAAAAGAACCTGAGTTCAAATCTGAACTCAGACACTTAATACTTCTTAACTGTGTGACCCTGGACAAGTCACTTAATCTAAAATTGCCTTTCAGAAACAAAACGAAAGAGTATCAACCATTAGATTGGCATTTTAAGAACTGTGTTAATCAGTCTCCTCTCCTCTAGCTAGATTGGTCCACTTTTAAAGTGATTGGTAGTTGAATATCATTAAAAATGCTTTACAATTATACCTTCCATATCACAAGAGTTAGTGGTATGGTACCCCCTCAATCCAGAAAATCCTCTTAAAATTTCTTAGTTCTCCCTTTGCACCAGAGAAGTCTAATTTTTTTTCTTTTATGAGGTGTTTACAGTACCTTATTATAAAAATTGGGTTAAGTATTTGATCATAGATTATATTATATAATACTGTACATATATTTTTTGCATTTCTGAGTTTCTAAACTTTTTCTGTGTCATTTATTGACCTTTATGTATCATCTGCAATTTCCACAAAACTCCCAAAAAATTCACAATTAATTTCTATGCTGACCTCCAACATATCAAAACCACATTGGGGAAAATTGTGTTGTAGAAGGGATAACTGTACAGTTTTCCAAATATAATTCATCTTGCTTTCTTCCTCCTTTTCAATCTAGGCACTTTCTATTGCTAGTACTAAGTCCTACATCCTTACTAGTTTGGCCTAACCTTTATGCTCTGCAGAATCAGCTCCATGTCACAGTAAGGCATCAAAATAGAATTTCTATGAAGGCATAAACAAAACAGAGAACACAATTATAACTGCATAAGATCAAGAATAAAGCACTTGTTTAAAAAAAAAAAAAGACAATATTTGGAAGTTCCCCATAGCATTATGTGCTCCCAACTACATGATGCTGTGTCTTCAAGGAAAATTGTTACGCAAGTGATGGGAGTGTAGATTTGTAACTGATAGAGAATAAAGCATTTTTTTAAATGACTAAATATTTGGACTGCTCTTGGCTTTGTGTACTTCTTGCTACACAATGCTGCAATTTCAAAGAAAATTGTTGGCGAATACAGGACTATTGAGTGGGACTTTGCCAAGTTCCTAAGCCGAAATAATTAGATTGCTTATTTTTTCATTCTTTTAAAATAAGGATATTTATTTAGCCATGTGTTAAATGTCCACAAGCTCCCCTATTACAATAAACAGAAATAAAGACTCTTGGCTAGGTTTAAACTTCAGCTTAATTACATCAAGATCTTTCCATTTATACTTAAAAGTTGCTAAAACACATTATGACTTTAAAGGTCTTTAGTTATAATGCTCATAAGTAAGATGGGGTTGTTTCTTCATGAAAATGACCTTTATCTTAGCTCATCTTCCCTTTCCTCTAGATCCGCATTAAGCTATAATAAATACCTTGCCATAGAGGAACTTCAGTTTTGGTTGTCCCTTGTCATACCTCCATTGATAAACCAACTTCCAAACTAACAGTTCTAGAAAATCCCAGCTGGGCTTCACTTAATTTCTTTCCCCAGTCTCTTTGCCAATTGCTTTGTCATTTACCCAGCTTTTCTCATCCTTCCCTTCCTCTTCCAGTTCTAGAACCACAAACCACAACTCCTTCCTTGCCCCTGATCTGTTCTTCAAGAATATTCAGAACCAAAGTGCTACTTCCTTTCCACCACTTTCCTGTATGTGCTAATCCTTCTTTATTAGAATGTAATCTCCTAAGAGTTGGGGACTACCTTGCTTCTAATATCCTAGGTAATTAACACCACGCTTAGCACATGGCAAGCATTTAATAAATTTGCTCATGTATTCATTCCTCTTTGAAAATAAGATACAACACTACTTTCTTTCCAGGCCAAAGAAAATAAACCAGATTTTTTTTTTCTTTGATAATAAGGGGAAAAGATTCCTAGGACACTTGTGCCCAGAAACTTTATCTGAAAGAAAGCTATTTTTGATGGTAACTTTTGGCAATTTTTTTTTCTTTTTGATAAAGGTAAAAAGTAGTATATATTTGTTTCTGGATTGTTTTTCTTTAAAAGAATGATCTTTATTTCTTGAGAGTTCAGCTAATAGTTTCTCCTCCTCTTCTTTCTTCTTCTTCTTTTCTTCTTCTTCTTTTCTTCTTCTTCTTCTTTTCTTCTTCTTCTTCTTCTTCTTCTTCTTCTTCTTCCTTCTCTCTCTCTCTCTCTCTCTCTCTCTCTCTCTCTCTCTCTCTCTCTCTTTCTCTCCTCTCTTTCTTTCCTCCCTCCTTTCTTCTCTCCCTCCCTCTCTTAAACTGCCTTCAAATAGAATTTAAAGAACAGAAAAATGTTTTGTATTGTCAATTAATTGAATAGTTTCTTTTTTTTTCTGGTCTCAATTTCACAAGCAAATAAATGGAAAATTTCTAGTAGGAGAAATAAATCAGGAAAATGAGAATGGTGGGAAACTCCCTTTGTTCTTTCAACAAAAATAGGCAGAATGATTGAGAGAGGGTAGAGTCATAGAGACACACTGCATATGCTTGTTAAAAAAAAAAATAAAGATTAAATTGTTTTTATGTCACTCTTAATTTTTTTTAACCTCCCTCTCTCCCTTCCAGTGGCTTAATGACAGAAAAAAGTTTTCCCACCCCTTTTAGAAGCTCTGATACTGCTATTGTCCTCCCAAAAAAGTTGTTTCTCTTATTTTATATTCTAAAGAATATCCACTGCAGGTTGCAGTACAAATTTTACAAGTAGATTAGCAAAGCTGGACCTTCTTGCTTCAAAAAGCCATTTATCAGCTTCTGCAGACTTCCAGTAAATGTTGCCAGTATTTTAGCTGGACTGCTGAACAGGTTGTTATTCAAAGTACTCTGGACCTTTTTCATGGGACTGATTGTTTTTTTCCTGCTTTTCTTCTTATCTTTTACTACTGTTTGTTTAGTTGTAATAAAGGATTCTTTGAAACTAAAAAAAAAAAAAAAAAAAAAAAAGAGTATCCATGAGGTCTCACTAAAAGAAGGAAATAAGCATTTATTGTATACCTAGTATGTGCCATGGTAGATCAGCTAGGTGGTAGAATATCAGGCTTAGAGTCAAGAAGACTCATGAGTTGAAATCTGGCCTCAGATATTTATTAGCTGTAGGACACCAGACAAGTCATTTAACCCTGTTTTCCTCAGCTTCCTTATCTTTAAAATGAGCTAAAGAAGGAAATGGCAGATTCCAGTATCTTTGCCAAGAAACTTCAAATGGGGTCATGAAGAGTCAGAAAAACTGAATAATATGTCAAGGTAAACACTATTACCATTTTACAGTTGAGGAAATTTTATAGTTGAGTTAGATAGAGGCTAAATGACTTTCCATGATTACATAACTAGTTAAGTATCTGAGGTAAGATTTAAACTCATATTTTCCTAACTCTAAGTTCAAAACTGCCTAGAGTATACATTTCACTCAAAGATCAACATGCAGATAAGAGTTCAGAAATAATTTAGTGAGGGTTTCTCCCCTATAGATATCTCATATTGATAATGAAAGAATTGACTTAAGAAATAAATTACTTTTTTTTAAATTGAACCTAAAGGAATTCATGTAGTGCTGAGAAGAGTTAGAACCATATTGTCAATTTGATGAAACAACTCATCCCCAAAGAGTATTTCCCTCGATATATAAGATCCTAATGAAATGTGGAATATTTGGAGATCCTAAGGGCAAATATGGCGGAAATGCTAGTCAAACTGAAGACAGCTAACAGAGTAAAAGAAGTCTGACCCATTCATTCCTCTGCTCTCCCAATATCATTCTGTATTGTCTGAACAGAACTAAGACTGTTAGTTTAGGTATCCAATGTTCCAGAAACTCTTCTTCCTTGGGAATAGATGGGGAAAGAAGCAGGCAGATTGAGGGAGCTGAGAGCTGGGTTCATGAGTAACTTAACTAGTGGCTAGAAGAAGGTCAGTTGAATCTAGGTGAGAGAATGATTTGAGTAAATTTGGAGATGAAGTAGGAGGAGAGTGTTATTATCAGAGAACTGTTTTTAGTAATTAGAAGCAAGAGGGAGGGTCTAGCTAGGGATGATAAAGCTAAGAAGAGGGGACTCATTCCCTGCCAGGGGTGAGCTAGTTGAATATTTGGGGGTTTTGCAGCTTTATTATTTGGGTAGCACCAGGGCATTCTCTCTGGCCCAGAGCCAGTCAGGCTTTGCCACTTTCATTCTAACCAGCAGCAAAACCCTGGATTTGCCTATTTTTATTTTGGTCATTAAAATAGATGATAGAATCATGTTTTTGAGTTGGAAGAGAGCTTAGAGGCTACTGACAATAATACATTCATTTTATGGATAGGAAAACTAAGGCCTAGAGAGATCCCAGTGATTCTGGAGTCTTTAGGCAAGACTAGTGGGGGGCTTTTTCGTGACACAGTAAGTACCAGAGCTAGGAAATGAAATGATCTAAAGTAGTTACAAATTTGTGAAAATTTGAAGAGAAGATTCAGTGAGATTTCTCTAGGAAGGGGAGGGGGAGAGAAAGGAGAGGCTGAGGGGGGTAGAAGGTGGAATAGGTTGGAGGAAGCAATTTCAGTGGACACAAAATTGTGGGAAAGTGCTTAACACTTTAATACTGTGTGGTATGTGTATGTACAAACAGTATATATTGTACTAAATATTATATATATTAAAATATATATGGTTATGTACAAATAAGATATAGTTATATATACATGCATACACACATATATTGTTTATATGTATACACCACATATAGTTTGTATATAATTGCTTCCAACTTGTCTCCCTAATTAAACTGAATTTCTAGAGATAACAAGGACTGTCTCATATTTTCTTTGTACTCCCAACCCTTAAGTAGGTACTTACTAAATACTTGCTAAGCAAACATGTTTTAAAATATCCATTCATTTACATGTTAATATGCTAAATCTGACAAGTCCCATAAATTTAACTCCTAAGCCTTATTCTCTAAACTCCTAAGTCTTGTTCTAATCACAGTATGAATTTTTCTTCTCATTATTCATATTTATTTTTAAATTTGTTTCAACTTTTATTTTTAGGATCCATTCCTAGTATGTATTTTAAACATATGGCTTATATTTTACAACATATTTGTAACTTTATGTAATTGAGGCTTTGCAAACATCCTTTCTTCCTTTTAGTCCAAATTAGTCCACCTCTGGAAGGCCATCCTGCTGTCTAACCCTACCATGGAGGTGACTCTGGGTTTTTAAAAAATATACTGGAAGAGAAACGAGCTCTAGCAGGTGTGACTAAGCTGGGAATATATCTACTCAAAACCCAGAGATTGTTATGAGTGAGTGTGAGATGCAGAGAAAGCCAGACTGCTATGTGCCGATGGGCTTTCCTTATCTGTCTTTTCTGCTGAGTTGGCCAAATGCATCTGTAATCACTCCCATCTCTTTTCTAAATAGTTTAGAAAGTAAATGCCTTGGGTTACATGGAAACCAGCCCTGGAGATAAGAGGACCTAAGTTCAAATCTAAACTCAGACACTTGATATGTAGTAGCTGTGTGTCACTTAACCCTGATTGCCACCAAAAAAAAAAAAGAAGAAGAAGAAGAAGAAGGAAGGAAGGAAGGAAGGAAGGAAGGAAGGAAGGAAGGAAGGAAGGAAGGAAGGAAGGAAGGAAGGAGGGAGAGAAGGAAAGGAAGTAGAGAGGGAAGGAAGGGACAGAAGAAAAGAAGGGAAGGAAGGAAGGAAAGGGAGAGAAGAAAGGAAGGAAGGGAGGGAGGGAAAGGAAGGAAGAAAAGAAGAGAAGGAAAGGAAGGGAAGAGAGGAAGGGAGGGAAAAAGGAAAGAAAGAAGTACCTCTTCCAGTCATGCTGTGAAATAGATTTTTCATGTTCCTAAATTCCGAACATAACTTTAGTAGCTTTGTCTGATGCTTACTTGTGTGAAACTTTTAGGTTTTACTTTCTCTTCTTGGGTTTGTTTTTTTTCCTAGTTATCCCTTTGATTCAATCAAGCAATAAGTATGTATTAAGAAGGAAAGAAAAAAAGAGTCTGATCCTACCACATATTTGAATTGGGAAAGAAAAGCTGTGTCAACGAACGTGTGGTAGCTATGTCTTGTAAACCAAAGAGCTCTCATGGAACCCACACAACACACATATGTCCTTAGAAGACTGGGTATCCCTGAGAGTCGAAATCAGTTCTTATTGGTTAACAAGTAATAAGAGACTGAATGTTTTAATGAGAGGTGAGCTTACTCTAATGAGGGTCACACTGTATACATGCATATGGGTTGTCACTTGTGATAAGACTAACATTTACCAGTGTTTGGGGAGAAATGATTATTTCTTTCTTATAATCATAACCAATTGCTGAAGCAGGATTAAGGTTTTTTTCTTATTATTTTCTCATTCATAAACCTGTGGTGGCTCTCTCTTGTAAACCAAAGAGCTCTCATGGGACCCACACAACACTTATATGTCCTTAGAAGACTGGGTATCCCTGAGAGTCGAGTCACAAGTGACCTTGTAAACTCATTCCTGGTTAGAGACTTATCTAAACCATACTACCCTATCCAGGGTAATCTAGACAGAAAGAAGAATCTACTTCCACCCAGACCTATCTGACTAAAATACAATGGGCCAAAATCTACCAGTTCACCTAGATTAGAAATTCTTTACCTTTTGATTAGATCTGAGTTTTTCCAGTGGGATTCATTTGCCTGAGATTTCATCTTATTATTAGCCTTGCTCTTCAGAGGCTGGCTGTATACCTATAGGTATGAATGAATAGATTTATGAATGAGAAAATAATAAGAAAAAAACCTTAATCCTGCTTCAACAATTGGTTATGATTATAAGAAAGAAATAATCATTTCTCCCCAAACACTGGTAAATGTTAGTCCTATCACAAGTGACAACCCATACGCATGTATACAACATCTGTTCAAATACATGCAACATGGTTTAGAAGGGAGAATACCAGCAGCTGGAGGATCTGCATAAGCTTTATATAAGGAGTAACAAAATAAGCATTTATATAGTATTTTTCTGTATGCCAGACAATATGCTAAATATTTTGCAAATCTTCTCTCATTTGATAATGCTGGTGTAAGAAGGTCACGCTTGAGCTGGAACTAGTACCTCAGATTTCTCAAAAGCCAAGAGAACACATCAGATTTCTAAAATTGGAGGTTGATGCCATGGAGAGAGAGACTGGTCTCAAATCACTTGATTCAGATGAGGAATGTTGCTGTAGAAATTGTATTTCTTGTGCTAATGGTTTTGTGGATTAGATTTGAGAGGAGAGGCTAGGATGTCAAAAAAAAAAAAGTAAAAGGGGGGGGGGGGGGGAGATGAGAGGCTGAAGTCTTTGCCATTAAGAGTAAAACTTGGAGGCCCTGGTAGTGGAAAATGGGCCACATCACTTCCACTCTCTCCCTTGTTCTTTGTGTAGGCTAGTTAGCATGTGAATAGTAAAGAACAAAAAAAGGATTAAAGGAAAAGCAAAAAACTTTAGGTCTATCTAGTCTAAACAAGATCCTAAAGCAGCAGTGGCTTGCTTAAATAATGTTTGCCCTGAGATCTAACAGCAGGCTAGCAACTTTTCCCTTGCAAAATAAAAGTGAAAGTCTGCTAAGTAAAGTCTAAGGAGGAGCGCGGTTTTGCAAATTATCCATTTATTGCCATTAATTGCCCAGTATCTCCCACAGATTCCTGAACTGGTCTATCTCCTGCGTCCTATGCACAAAAAACCTTAATCTACCATCAGTGAATTTATATATATATATATATATATACATATATATATAATTATATAAATATATAAAGTTGCATTTTAATTATGTTGGGTTTTCTTCATAATTCTTTGTGTTTTATTTATGCATTTAAAAAACAGAATTTTAAGAGGGGAACCATAAGCTTCACCAGAATGCTAAAGATTCCTTGGCTTCTATGAAGTTATTTTAACTTGGCTCTGGGGAAAGAGTTGAGCACAGAGTTACTTTGCCCCCTTATGGATGGGCTGGGAAACTACGCTCTCCCCTCCCCATCCCTGAACATTTTGCTACAATCAAAAAGCATTTATTAAGTTCTTATTGTGTGGTAGTAGAGAGGAAATGTAACAGAAGGTTATAATTAACTCTGAGTCTGAAAGTCCTGCGTTTAAGTTCTGGTTCTGACATACTTGCTGTGTAGCTCTGGTTCCAGACAACTCTCCAAGATTTAGTATAGATATACTGATCTGCATTGGTAGAGGGAGATATCTCACTAAGAATTCCTCATGCTAATGAAATCACAGGTCCACTAAAAAAAAAAAAAAAAGTGTTGGTCACTATGGAGACAGAAATAAAAGAATCTTTGCATTCAGGTAGTTTATATTTTATTTCAAGGGAAAAATCACGAACACAGATAAGTAAATTTGGGATGGAGAAAATGAGGGCATTATTCTCCTTTCCAATTCCTAAAATAGGAATAATGCTTCAGAGTCTACCCCATCCCCTTCAGCAGAATTTCCCAATACCTTAAGATAGTTGTAGTTCTGAGAATAGAGTGAGTTTAGCTAGGAAAATTTTTGAAATTGTTTGATAACCTCAACTATTCTGATGTTCATGAGGTTACTTAAGGACTGTGTACACCCATCATCACTCAGTCCTTACATTGGAAGCTGGAAGTCAGTGTAAACTATGAATAACATCATCATGCAGTACTTTCCTTGGAATTTCAAAAATCTTACCAGATCTCCCACCCTCCCTGGGGGTATTTATGTACACACCTTTTTTTCTTTAATTATTGGCTTTCAAATCAAGACCAAGACTTTTTCAGAGGATACAAGTAAATAAGAAATCTGGTGTAGCAATGTCTTTTTTTTTTTTAACTGAAAAATCCTAGTTTCTACAGGATTTATGTCCTTAGATAGAAACTTCTGACTCAAAAGCTAAAAATTCTTTGATCTGTTTGCTCTCCTTACAAACAGACAAATAGGCCTTCTTGGTTAGAGTGCCATTGGGAGTATGCCTTCAATCTAATCAACTGTGGTCTGTCTTGCCCTGGCACAGATTTAGGTTATTAAGAGAATTAAGTCAGAAATAGTATTTCTAGTTCTATAGTGAATACAGAGAGTGAGAAAGGAACCAGGAGTGAAAAGAGGAATTCTAAGATTTGGATTTGAGAATGGAATTTGAGAAGCATGGAGAGATCAAAAGGTTAGAAGGATGAAAAACTTGGGTTCCAGAACTGAAATATTCTACTTACTCCTAGGCCTTAGATCTTTCTGTTTTTGAAAAGAGCTAAGTAGAGTTGATCACCATACAACATAAGCTTTCATTTCTTTATGCAGAATTGTTCAATTATTTTGTAGTCTTGTCCATTTTGCAGTCTTGTTTGACTCTCTATGACCCCATTTAGGTTTTCTTGGCAAAGATACTAGAGTGGTTTGGCATTTCTATCTCCAGGTCTTTGACAGATGAGGCAAACACGGTTAAGTGACTTTCCCAGGGTCACACAACTAGTGTCAGACCAGATTTGAACTTAGGAAAATGAGTTTTCCTGACTCAGAGTGAGCATTCTATTCATTACACTATTTATCTGTCTAAAGAGAGCTATAATTTGACTTTTAATGAAGGAGTCTGCTCTAACATTCCATTACTTGGTAAATCCAGATTTATTCAACATTATTCCACACTCTCCAATTCTACCTGTGCTTCTTGCTCTTTTTTTTTTTTTTTTTGGTAGTTTAAAGTTTAATTTAAATGTTTTTAAAAGTGCAAAGTTTTTTCCTCATTTTCTCAAATGAGATAATACATGTAAAGAGTTTAACACTGGGCCTTTGCTCATAGTAGGCACTTAATAAATGCTTATTCCCTTCCCTTTTCTCCCCTTCCTCACCTACAGCCCTTTCTTCACTTTTCAGTTTAGCATGTGGCCAGCTGAGCTGATATCCCAACCAAGGACATTTCAATTGTTAACAGAACCATTGTGGGCAATCCCAACACAGTAAGATTGGTCCCACATCAACATTACTTCTGAATAATCTCTGAAATTCTGCTCCCATAATTTTTTGACTCAACTGGGCAGCATGTACTTTATCTTCTTATTGCTTCCATGGCCAGTGTTGGACATGATGATCTGGCTCTTCAGTTATCTTTGAATCCTATTGTCAATTTGCCTGAATTTATACTAGTGTCACTTCATCTTGGGCTACTGATGTGTCAGATGAACTTTTGAGTTCTCTTTTTGATTATTTTAGGCTTCATGAGGGGGTCTGAGGGAAAGAATGTGGCTGGTAAAGAAATAAGAAAGAGAAAGAAAGACAAAGAATAGGGACTGATTTCCTTTATGTTATTCTTCCCATACAACATATTATCACCCATCTCCATGCCTTTGTTTTGGCTGCCCCTCCATGACTAGAATGTTGTTGGGTTTTTTGTTTTTTGCCTTTCATATCCAGTGCTTCATAAATGCTGTTAATTGGTTGGATTGACTTTTTATATTCAGAAGATTTTCCATTATATTTTTTGAAGCCTGAAATCTGTTACATTAAAATCCCAAACTGTTTGTGGCTCTATGTATAGGAATATGATGGTGGAAGAACATGCTGTTGTACATAGAGTCCTACATTTCTCACTCACAAACAGCCTGAGCCCACTAGTCCTATTTTAGAATCTCCAATAGATTCCCCATTATATAGAAAGACTTCAGGCATTAAGACAAGGCAGGATTGTATAGGCTTTCTGTATCAAAGCCCATGCAGCTCTGTCCAAGCTTATATAAAATGCAGTTCTATCAGCCAGTAAGATGTGCATTACTTAGAGGTCAGGGATTGTTGTGCAGTGCATAAAGGTATTTGTTAAATTGTTGAGTTGAATGATGTTCACAAAGCATATAATAGACATCCCAGTGTAAGGTGACCTTGCTGGTTTACAAAATGACTCTCTGAAGATACTTCCCTCCCTTCCTTTGTAGAAGCCAAGGACTCACACGTGTAGAATATTGCATAGAATGTCAGCTCTTGATGTATTTAATGTTTCTGTTCATTTTTTTCTCCTCTTTTTTAAAAAAAATTCTGTTATAAAGAGTTATAAGCTTTCTTCTCTAAAGGACAAAGGGCTTCAAAGAGGAATTTAGGTGATATAAAACTAAAAGATAACAAGAAAAATCTATTTCATTGAGGGGAAAAAAACCATCCTCTAAAATGACTTCCTAGTACAATGTTCTTAATCTGAGTTCTAAACATTTGTTTTTAAAGATAGATAGATGGATGGATGGATGGATGGATGGGGGAGGGACAAGGAGAGAGAGAGAGAGAAAATGAATTTAATTCCAATATAATTGGTTTACTTACTAAGTTTATCTAAGACAATGGAGGAGTAAGCTTCACCAGCCTGCCAAAGAATGATACAAAAAAGGTTAAGAAGTCTTGCTCAATTAGGATAGTTTGGCAATCCACTATTATATTATGGCCTGACTGCCCATCGGAACGTATTAGTGAGAAGTAGCTTTTTGAATTGAACTGAGATCCAGTCTACCAAAATGTGGAAGCTCATAACCAGAAAATTGGCCAGCAGATGATTAGGTAAAAGGAAAGATATATGTATAAGCCAGTGGAGAGCATGAAAAGGGGAAGTCAAAACAATAACAATAATGAAAAGAATTTCTGAAATGGGTCTGAGTATGAGTGTCTGTGATGTGAAGGTTCCTCATAAAAAAGGAGGGAAAAAAGCCAAGCTTGGTTAATTCCTTAGACTACATTTCTGGGGGAAGTCCCTAACCATGTTGGGAATTTAGTTAGTACCTGATCAATTTTATGTAGAAACCAAAACAGATGCACAGCTGTGAACACAGGCTTATAGGATAATGGTATCTTTTTGGTTTCAGGCCGTCCTCTTCCATCCAAGGAAATACCTGCTGGGGACTATCCATTCATAGTCACAGCTGATGACGGGCGGAAGGTCCCAGTTGTTCAAGCATATGCATTTGGAAAATATCTGGGATATCTAAATGTTGAATTTGACAATGAAGGAAATGTAGCCACATCCCATGGAAATCCCATCTTCTTAAACACCAGCATCCCAGAAGGTAAGACTGGGGAACTGGGATGGGTGGGGATTTTGCAAATCCTAAGGAATAGTTCTTTAATCTCAGGAAAGCAGTGAAGTGATTCAGATTTTGAAGTCTAGACGAAAGTGAATATTATGGAATTATAGATGGATCATAGAAGTGAGAACTAAATGAGACCTCAAAGGTCATCTAGTACAGATGGGGAAACTGAGTCCCAGAGAGGTTGTCTTGCCCAAGACCAGAAAAGCCAATATTAACTTCAAAAAGAAAAGGACCTTAAAGGAAACTGAGTATCAGAAGTTACTCAAGCATCTTAAGAGGGGTTTGATGTTAGATCAATCAGTTACCTTCAACTGAAACCATATTAGACATTTTTCCACTGTCACTTCCCTTTCCAAACACTCTTAAATAAGAAAGGAGGAAAAATGAGTGAATATACACTAGCACCTGTAGCAGCAGTGGTGATGGAGAACAAAAGGAAAGACTGGGAGCAAGTTCTCCTCCCTTTCCCCTTCCCCCTGTTGCTCACCTTACTGCCATAAATATTCAAATAGACAATTGATAGCACAGATAGTCAGCTGATATTTTTCTTTATTTAAATAATATTTAAAGTGAACAGACCTGTAGGTATTTTTTTAACCATACAGTGTTCTTTCTCAGGTTTAACAAATATCAATCAATAGTCACAACTCCAAAAGGCATAAATAGTAACTTTTTTTTTTTTTTACTAAAGAAAGAAGAAAAAAATACAAACTGGATCCCCACTTGTACAGAGTACCAAAGAGACTAATGACACAGAGAAAGCCTTTGGTATTTAAGGATTACAGTAGAAAGTGAAGGTCTCATGGGAAAAGAGAAGGGCAATCCTCTCCCTTTTAGGAGGGAAGAATAGTAAGGGGTAGGGCAGCAGGAGGACAGGAACCCCACGCTACTCCTTGGTAGCTGCCTGGACCATGGAGAGAAGATGCTCTTATCTGAAAAGGTCAGCTTTATAAACAATTTCTCATCCTGAGATAGGTTGTTGAAGCCAAGTTTGTAGCTGACTTGGCCTTCAAGGGCACACGGAGATCTCTGTTAGTCTTGAAAGTAGCAAAATTCTATCAACTCCAAGTGGGGCTTCATCCTTAACTTGTTTTGGGCTTCTAGCATATTCAGAGTTTAATATTTCTGGAAAATATATAAACTCAAGAAAACAAGTTCAAGACACTGACTCATACACACATTTGTATCTTTTCAGCCTTCTTACGCCTTATTCCCTGAAACATGCTCCTTGATCCAACAATATTGTCATCCTTGCTTTTCCCCAAACAAAAAACTTCATCTCTGGAATCCAAGCATTCCCCGATGCATGGAATTAATTCTCTCCCTCCTAATCTTGGTTTCCTGGCTCCTCTGGCTTTTTTTAAGTGCCAACTAAAATACTTCCTTCTACAAGAAGCCTTTCCCAATCCTATTTAGATCCAATGTCTTTTCTCTTAATTTTTTTTTATTTATCCTGTACAAAGCACATATTTGCATATTTCCTATAATGTTGTTGGGACATTAGGTTATACAGTGGATAGAGATCTAGGCCTAGGGACAAGAGTACCTGAATTCAGATCTAGTCACCAATTCTTACTGTGTAATCTTAGGCAAGTCACTGAACTTCTACTTTCCTCAGTTTAATACACTTCTTTCCCAGGATTGTCATGAGGATCAAATCAGCTAATAATTGTAAAGCTTATACATAGTAAATATATAAATGTTAGCTGTGATGATAATGATGATGATGTCTCCCTTGAGAGCAGGAATCTCCTGCTCTCCTTGTAATCTCCTTGAGAGCAGGAACTGTCTTTTGGTTCTTTTTGTCTGTCCAGTAATCAGCACAATTCCTGGCATATGGTAGATACTTAATGTTTATTGAGCAATTGATATTAATTATGAGACAAATAAAAAGGAATTTCAGTAAATATTACATATTAACAGTAAATATAACATACATAACAGTAAGCTATTTAAAAATACAATCATTCCTCAATGCATTCTTCTTACTCTGATTATGTCCTCTACATATATGTCCCTGCTCCATCTGATTGAGTTATCATAGGATACTATCAGTTTTCTCATGTCTGAATACCTCAGGTTGATCTTTTCTTTGGATAAAGTAAAGACCAGTATTATTAACTAGATCCCATTCCTCCAATCCCCAACTATCAATCACAATCTACCCTCCAGTGTTCCTGAGCCAGGTGCTGTCAAACTCTATGATGTTTTGCAGTTTTGCCAGCTCTGACTGATTGAAAGACAGGATATCCTGTCTTTTTTATTGTCCAGAATTATTAGATTCAATCTTAAAGTCTTTCTTAATCCTGGAACTGTCAAGTTTACTTGCATCTTGGTTGTTTCCAGCAATTTGATGACTTTAATCGGTCTTTTTTAAATGATGTCGCATTGTTGGGTCAAAAAACAGACACGTGATGATCAACTTGATGTGATCTCAAGAATCAGAACTGGTGTAAGGTCTGTGAACCAGCTCTAACCACAGGGTTTGCTTCTCTTCTAGATCCACTCATAAAAGCAGAAATTGACAGTTGGAGAATAAAACTGGACAATTATTCTAAGCAGGAGTTAGGCAAAACCATTGTTTATCTGGA
Organism: Antechinus flavipes; assembly: GCF_016432865.1. Lineage (NCBI taxonomy): Eukaryota > Metazoa > Chordata > Mammalia > Dasyuromorphia > Dasyuridae > Antechinus > Antechinus flavipes. Next base: position 256,725,767 of record NC_067401.1, read on the forward strand.
TGGCTCCACACAATCCTGCCGTTTTAGAGAATGCAACATGGGAAATTTGATTTGTGATGCTATGGTAAGTGATGTCTCAAACCCACCAGTCCGTTTGCAATTGAAATGTATAGCATTGGGGAAGTTTCCTTTTAAATATGTGTATATATTACATAAACAGGTAAATACGTGTGTGTGTGTGTGTGTGTGTGTGTGTGTGTGTGTGTGTGTGTGTATAAATATAAAATTTTTGGCAGTAACTTACAAGTAAACTTAGAGCACTATGACAGCCTTGGTAGTAATTGGGTTCTCATAACATTGAGAACATCTGGAAAGACTCATCAGCTGTTATGGAAATAGGGTCATTGCTAATTAGGACATATGTAAAAAGAAAAAAAAAACAATCTGTCATTTTGAGAATTGTTATTGGTTGTCCAAAAATTAGACAACATTTGTTTTCCATTTTTTAAAAATGATCTGAATATACACAAAAGGCCTATCTGAATATTACATAGGCATTGCTTAGATTTAAATTAGTTAGATTTAGCTATCCAAAAGTCAACCGGTCCATCCAATATTTTTGTGCTACTTCTGTTGATTTGCTTTCAGAAATCCTTTTGCTTGGTGGAAGAACAGCATTTTAATATAAAATATTAAATAAGAAAGGGTAGTTTTTAAAAAATTATTTTATTTGAAAAAAACAAGAAAAAAAAGAAAAGGGATACAGAACAAAATAAAGCAAAACAAAAAAGAACCTTGTCATGTGCCTAGCAGAACATCAGGGAGAATTTAAAATATATATATATGAAATTATATTCATGTATGTCCATTTTTTTCTTTTCTTCCTTTGGTTCTTTGGTTCTCTGCTGAGCACTTTATATACTTTATTCTTTTTCCCCTCTTTATTCTTCCCACCCCCAAGCAAGCTATAGTTAGAAAAGATATATTTATATATACAGCTGTAGATATATATATTCATATGCACACTCACACATAGACACACTTCACATACACACACATCTTTCCTATCTCTGCTGACTCTTTAATTATATTCTGCTCCATAATTTGCCTTGTTATTATTTAACCTCCTCCCAGCCAAGGAACCTTCCCTTCTTCCCTCACTCTTTTCTTCCCCATCTGTACATCTCTCCCCACGTTTTTTAATAGAACGGTCTATTGAATCCATTCCTTATGTGAATAGATTTTCAGAATTATGAGCCTTCCTTCCCCTCTAATGTCTCTGAGTCTATTCTTCCTCTGCACCTCATTTGTATAACATGAATACTATTTTTACCTTAACTCTGCCAATCTTTCTTTTGAGTTACCCTATTGTTGATGTGAACCTTAAACATTTAGAATCCATTTCCTATGCAAAGTAAATAAATAAATAAATGATTTATCCATGTTAACAGTTTGTTCATGTTAAATTCCTGAAAATTGATCTTTGATATTGGCTTTTATATGTTCAATTTTCTGTTGAGTACGGGTTTGGTTGATAAAAAGTCCTAAAAATCTGCAATTTCAATTAGTGTTTGTTTTTACTCATTCAACATTATAGATAATTTTGCTAGATATAATATTTTTGGCTACAGGCCTTATTTCTTTTGATTGTTGGTAGATATGATTCCAGGACCTGCATTCTTTTATTGTAGCTGCTGATAAGTCTTATACAATTTTAATTGTAGCTCCAGTGAGCTACAATTGTTTTTTTTTTCTTGTTTCTTGCAAAATTTTCTCTTTGATCTGGAGGTTTCAAAATTTGGCAATAATATTCTTGTATATTTTCTAGAAAGAATCTCTTTGAAATAGTGATCAGTGGGTTTTTTCTACTACTTTCCCTTCATATTCATCAGTCTAGAACAATTTCCTTGGATTATTTCCTGCATTATTGTATCAAAGTTCTCTTTTTGGTCACAAAATTTTCCAGCAGTCCAGTTATGTTTCTCTCCTTCTCTTCTTGATCTGTTCTCCAGATCTGTCATTTTTCTTATAAGATGTTTCACATTCTGTTCTGTTTTCTCATTCTTTATAATCTGTTTTGTTATTTCTTGATCTCTCTTCATTGACTTCCCTTTGCCCAAGTCTAATTTTCAAAGAATTATTTTTATCTTTGTAAAGATACTTCCTTTTCTGGTTAGTTAAATCTTTTTATTTCTTTTTTGAGTTCTATATTTTCTCTCTGGGCAGGGAGCCATTAAACATTATTCTTTGGGTTTTTTTTTTTACTAAAATGTCTTCCTCTGAAGGTGAATCCCTGTCTTCCCTGTTCCCATAATATGTTTCAATGGTGGGATTCTTTTTTCTTTGCAGATTTTTTTTTTAATAAGAGGTCTCAATGGAAGCATCTCTAATTGTGGAGTAAGGGATGTTGCTCAAGCTTCCTTTCAGCTCTCCACTTTGATCAGGAACCCAAACAAAAGCTTGCACCCTCTGCAAGTACCCACAGTCATCAGTGACCCTATCCCACTGCCTCTGCACTCACAAGATGCTGGCTCCTTCCCAGGCAGAGTCACATCTTAGGAGCACAGTTGGACCTGACTCCCAATCAACTGAGGCTCCCTCTGTCTTCCAGGACTCAGTCCCAACTCACAAACAGTCCAGAGGTGAAAGTCTCTGTGGTTCTTGCTGAGTTTCTAGCCACACATAGCTAGCCTGAGGGGTCCCCACTTGATGTTTCTGGGGAGCTAGCCTGGAAAAATTTGCACTTCAAATAGGTTAATCCCCAGGACAGGATCTTTCTTCAGATCTTCTTGGGTTATATCTGAAAGATCCCTGTTCTGTCCCAAGTTTTCTTGATTTTTCACCAGTCTATAATTGCCCTGGTGCAAATTTGTTCTATTTATGAAGGAAATCTGAAGAGCTTGAAATTTACCAGCCTACTCCACCATCTTCCCAGAGTTCTCAAAAAGGGTAATTTTTAAAATAAAAATATTGTTGCTGAAGAAGTAGCAGACTATAGGTTTGAAGCACTGCATAATTTTTCAATGCCATGGCTAATTTTGCTAAACTTTTGTTAGTTTGTTTTAGGGGGTGCTCTTTTTAAATGCATTGTTAGTAGGGGTGACAATTGGGGACAGGAAAAAAGATACATTAGAAAATGTAGGTGATGTTAAAAACAAGATAAAACATTATTAATTAAAATATATATTATTTTAATTTTACATTTTCTAAATGTAAAAATAATTTTCAGTGTTGTTGAAGAAATGTCAGCAAGATCATAAAATTTGCCTTGCCTGCCTGCAAATAACAAGCCCATGCAAACTAGTACCTCTTTTCTATTAAGGAACAAACCTAAAATGTAAGAAGTGAACTAGAATTCAGAAGGCCTGGTTCTACCCCTTCATGGCTGGATGACCACAGGCAAACCACAACTTCTCTGAACCTCAGAACTGAGGACAGTTTTAAAACATTGAGGCATTAAATCGGCATAGATAACTTCCACTTGAGAAAACTCCCCTGACTAATGCAGATTGGCATTTTCTTTGCAACTTTTCTAGGATAGAAAGAATTACCTAGAACAGTAACTCCTACTCTTTTGTTCTTGGTATCTTTATAAATTGTTTATGTGGATTATATTTATAAATATTTACCACATTACAAATTAAAGCTAATTTTGAATTCCTAAACCTTCTGAAAGGGTTTCAGGGATTCTTCGAGGATTTTCTGGAACACATTTTGAGAACCCCTGACCTAGAACATCAAGGTATTGAGTAATTTGCCCAGGATTACAGCCACTATATGTCAAAGGTATTCTTGCTTTCAAAGCCAGTTCTTTATTCAGGGTGCCTCTCAGTCATAAAAGAGGGATAATAAAATTACACTACCTGCCCCTCAGAATTGTCATTCAGGAAAGATTTTGCAAAAGCCTAATGTGCCACATAAATGTGAACTTTTGTTAAAGCCAAAGTCTCTCTAGTTAGAGTTCTCTTTGCTCATAAAAAAAAAAAAAAAACCTCAAAAAAAAAAAAACAAAACCTAAATCATCTCAATGATGTAACTTGGTTGGTTACTTTTATCCTTTGTAAGATAGGAATATTCTTCATTGCCACAGAAAGCTAAGACCATAAGTGCCAGATGAGTTTCTGGTTTGTATTTGTATTTATATTTGGTGAAGAGAGAATTTCCATACCAAAGATATCACAGATTTGGACCAAAAAATTAAAAAACCCAAACCCTAGCAAATCAATGAAGATAACACCATATTTATCAACATCATTAGTTCAATGTAAGGTGTAGCTTATTAGACCTAAAATTTTGCCCAATTATCTATCATGATTCCAAAGGACTTATAGAAACATGCTCTCCACTTCCCAACAAATGTAACGTACTTGAAGTGCAGAATGTGACATACATTTTTTTGGCTATAGTCAATCTGAGAATTTGTTTAGCTTGACAATATATTTTTATTTCACCTATTTTCTTTTTCTATTTCCCAAGTGAAAAGGAGGTAGGAATAAAGAGACAAATAATCAGGTTAATTTTCTTTTAAAAGAATTAACTAGATAGAATGATTGTCAAGAATGTCTCTTGAGCACAAAGCCTACTGTAGTTCATATGTCGAGAGAAACTGAGAGGTGATATCTCGTGTTTTTTCTTTCCTGAAATTTTTATTTATACACACACACACACACACACACACACACACACACACACACACACACAAGGCATTAAAATGCCGAAGGATTCAGTCAGGACCTCTTTGATTCTATGTGAAGAATGAACAGAGTAGTCATGAAAAAAAAGTTCATCCAAGCCAGAAATGAGGAATTGGAAGATTTTCATTAAGTGGGCTTAACTAAGAATGGGAAGTGAATACATATGATGAAATTTCCTCAGAAAAAGGTACAGAATATGTAATTATCTGCCTTAATTCCTCAGAAATGTTGACTACAAAATATTATTTAACAAGAATCTAATTCCTATTAGACCTTAATCTAATATAGATTATCGTCTTTTAAACTGCTTGAGAGTAGGGACTATTTTTATCTTTCTTTATATCCCTAGTATTTGGCATTGAAATATAGTAGGTACTTAATAAGTGCTAATTGACTTGACTTGAAGAAGGAGATAATTACTATCTGGAGGTGCCTGAATTTCAGTAGAGTTTCACCTAAAAAAAATAACTTTTTAGAATCATGAGGGTCTGAAAGTATTCAGGTGCCTCCTCAGACTGAGGAGAACTCTCCTTTTCCCTTCTTAGTTATTGTTTCTAAGGAAAACATAAAGATCCCCCATATCAAATAGCTTTATGGAGAATGTTTTTAAGCTTTGGAGCTCCCACTAGTCATTTCTTCATAAATCACTGACCTGAAATCAGGAGGACTTGAGTTTAAATTCAGCCTCAGACACTTAACACTTCCTAGCATTGTGAGGCAAGTTACTTAACCTCAATTGCCTCACCAAATATAAATAAATGAATGAATAAATAAATAAAAGTTGGAACAAGCATTTATTAATATATGTCCAGGTACTGAGACATATGCTGGTAGTAAGACAATAAAAATTAAATAGTATCAGCCCCCCCCAGGATAATGCCCCCATTCTACTGGGAGAAAACTGCATGTACACAAATATTAAAGTAATTTCAGCAGCTAGAATGAGGGGAAAATGTGGAATCAGGAGAAGACTTCTGCAGAAGGTGGAACTTGAGCTGAATCTAGGAGCTGTGAGTTCCAAAAGGTAGAAGAAAAGAGGCAGAACATGCTAGGAATAGGGCACAGCCTGAGTAAAGGCACAGAAGTTGAATATAGTGGAAGGATCCTAGAAGGAGCAAAAGCAATTTAAGTTGCTAGTTTTGAGCTAGATGAGTTTCTGGGGTCTTCACCAAGGAAGAAAATACAAAAATGTTTAAGATCATTTTGTGCTCCTGTTACAGATTAACAACAACCTTAGACATCCTGATGAAAAGACTTGGAACCATGTTTCCATGTGTATCCTGAACTCAGGAGGCATTCGAGCCCCCATCGATGAACAGAACAATGGTATATTCTTCCAGCTGGCTTTGTGTCTTGGGAATTTTTGTCTCTACTGCTGATGATTCCATCTTAGAAAGAGCTTCCTAGCTTCAGGAAATCCAACTGTAGGAGCAGAATAGCACTTAAAACTGGAAAGAACCTTACAAGCAAGATCTTTTCATTCAGAGTATTTCCTCCTTTGGCATCTAAATAATAATAATAACTAACATTCATATAGCATTTGCTATATGCTAGGCTTAATAATTATAATCACATTTGATTTTCACAAAAAATTTGGGAGATGGTAGCTATTATTATCCCCAGTTTAGGAAACTACCAAAAAGAGGTTAAATGTCTTGCCCAGGGCCATACAGCTAGTGTCTGAGGCTAGATTTGAATTCAAGTCTGAATGCAGGCCTGATGCTCTATTCACTCCAGAATAATTTAAAATCTGCAACATGTTTCCCAAGGGCACAGAGTAAGACTAGAGGCCCTCCTAGAGAGCCTTTGTGATTTATGGGAATGATTGTCAAGATACAACTGATGCTGTCTTCTGTTCTCCTCCATTCCTTTTATTATTCCTACCTCCCTTTCCCTAGTATTAAGGAAATGTTCACTTAGGGTTTCTTCCAACTGATCCTTTGTGGCCATGACTTGTGATCTCTCCACACAGGTACAATCACATGGGAAAACCTGGCTGCTGTGTTGCCCTTTGGGGGCACTTTTGACCTAATTGAGTTAAAAGGCTCCACTTTGAAAAAGGCCTTTGAGCACAGTGTCCATCGCTATGGCCAATCCTCTGGAGAGTTCCTGCAGGTGGGCGGTAAGTTTTATACCTTCTCCATCTTGCCCGTGCTGAGACTTTTTATTTCTAAGATCATGATTTTATTTTTTTTTAATTTTTATTTAATAATTACTTTATATTGACACTCGTTTCTGTTCCAATTTTTTTTCCCTTCCTCCCTCCACCCTCACCCCTAGATGGCAAGCAGTCCTTTATATGTTGGATATGTTGCAGTATATCCTAGATACAATATATGTTTGCAGAACCGAACAGTTCTCTTGTTGCATAGGGAGAATTGGATTCAGAAGGTATAAATAACCCGGGAAGAAAAACAAAAATGCAGATAGTTCACATTCGTTTCCCAGTGTTCTTTCTTTGGGTGTAGCTGCTTTTGTCCGTCATTTATCAATTGAAACTCAGGTCTCTTTGTCAAAGAAATCCACTTCCATCAAAATATGTCCTCATACAATATCGTTGTCGAAGTGTATAATGATCTCCTGGTTCTGCTCATCTCACTTAGCATCAGTTCATGTAAGTCTCGCCAGTCCTCTCTGTATTCATCCTGCTGGTCATTTCTTACAGAACAATAATATTCCATAACATTCATATACCATAATTTACCCAGCCATTCTCCAATTGATGGGCAACCATTCATTTTCCAGTTTCTAGCCACTACAAACAGGGCTGCTACAAACATTTTGGCACATACAGGTCCCTTTCCCTTCTTTAGTATTTCTTTGGGATATAAGCCCAATAGAAACACTGCTGGATCAAAGGGTATGCACAATTTGATAATTTTTTGGGCATAATTCCAGATTGCTCTCCAGAATGGTTGGATTCGTTCACAACTCCACCAACAATGCAATAGTGTCCCAGTTTTCCCGCATCCCCTCCAACATTCATCATTATTTTTTCCTGTCATCTTAGCCAATCTGACAGGTGTGTAGTGGTATCTCAGAGTTGTCTTAATTTGCATTTCTCTGATCAATAATGATTTGGAACACTCTTTCATATGAGTGGTAATAGTTTCAATTTCATCCTCTGAAAATTGTCTGTTCATATCCTTTGACCATTTATCAATTGGAGAATGGCTTGATTTCTTATAAATTTGAGTCAGTTCTCTATATATTTTGGGAATGAGGCCTTTATCAGAACCTTTAACTGTGAAAATGTTTTCAGAACTATTCTCCCTCCTCTAATACCTCTTGTCTATTCTTCATCTGCACCTCATTTGTATGACAACCTTTGTTTTGAGCTGTTGTATTGTTGATGTCAATCTTAAACATATACTATAAATTTCCCATGCAAAAAATAAATAAGAATTTATCCATCTTGAGTTCCTTGAAATTGCTCTCTGATATTGGCTCTTACATGTTCAATTTTTTATTAAGTTCAGGTTTGGTTTATAGAAAATCCTGAAAATCTGCAAGTTCATTGAATGTCCATTTTTTTTCTCTTTCAATATTATAAAAAAATTTTGCTGGATATGATATTTCTGGCTGCAGACCTAGTTCTTTTGACTGTCTGTAGATCAGATTCCAGGACCTGCAGTGTTTTATTGTAATTGCTAATAAGTCTTGTGCAATTCTAATTTTGTAGCTCCAGCATATTTCAATTGTTTTTTCCTTGTTTCTTGCAAAATTTTCTCTTTGATCTGGAGGTTTCAAAATTTGCCAATAATATTCCTATGTGTTTCCCACAGAGGAATCTTTTTGAGGTGGTGATTGATAGGGTTGTTTTCTATTTCTACTTTCCCTTCATGTTCTATCACTCCAGGACAATTTCTTTGGATTATTTCCTCCATTATTGCCTCAAGATCCTTTTTTTTTGGTCACATCTTTCAGGTAGTCCAATTATTCTTACATTTTCTCTTCTTGATCTGTTCTCCAGATCTGTTTTTTTTCTTATACAATGTTTCAAATTCTGTTCTATTTTTTCATGCTTTATAATCTGTTTTGTTATTTCTTGGTCTCTTACAGCTTCACTGGCTTCCCCTTGCCCAATTCTAATTTTCAATGAGTTATTTTCATCTTTGAGACTATATCTCCTTTCATACTTGGATAACTTTCTTTTCATAATCTTGGTTTTTTTGGATGGTTTTTATTATTATTTTTGTTTTAGTTTTTCCTCAATGTCTCTCATTTGACTTCTAAATTCTTTTTTGATTTCTTCAATAAATTTTCTCTGGGCTGGAAGCTATTTCACATTACTCTTTGGGGTGGAAGCTTTTTTTACTTCAGTATCCTCTCTGAAGATGAACCCCAGTTTTTCCTGCTCCCATAGTAGGTATCTGTGGTTGGGTTCTTTCTTCTTTATTGGCTCATTTTTTAATAAGTATTAGTATAAGCATCTCTAATTCTGAGATGGAGGGATAGTGTCTCTGGCTTCCATATACACATACAGTGTCTCAAGTTTTAATGTTGTCTACATTTTAATAAGTTTAAACTGTGCTAAGATTTTGGGGAGAGATATTTCTTTAAATTTTTATTCCAATATTTTATTTTTACATCATCCTCATTTCACTTATATTCCTTCCCTTTCCTGATCCAGAAAGTCATTCTTTACTAGCAAGAATAAAGAAAAAAGAGGAGTGGTCAGCAAAACTAACTTCAGCCATGTCTGAAATAATAAACAATGTTCCATACCTATAGCTCCCAGACCCTACCTCTATAAAACAGGAAGGAAGATGAATTTTCTCTTCTTTGTGGATCAAATTAGTAACTATATTTGCTAGCAAATATAATTAATAATAATCATATCATATGTAATTAACAATGCCATATAATAATAGCATTTGCTATCCCAGTTACAGTGTTAGTAATCATTGGGTACATTAGACTTCTGGTTCTGTTTACTTTATTCTGCATTGCTTCATATTTTTTCCTATGATTCTCTGAATTTTTTTAGTTTTGTCCTTTTTGACGTCATATATCATAGTTTGTTTAGCCATTCCCTTTTGTGCAATGGTAATCACAACCTCACTTGGAATAATTGTGCATTTCTTCCCTCCATCTTCCAGTGAGATTTCCACTCAAGACCTTGTCTTTCTTCAGAAACCCCTAAATTCATCAATAACTTAAATATACATTTCTTTCCTAGGAATCCATGTAGTCTATGATCTGAAACAAAGTCCTTGGCAGAGAGTAATTAGTTTAGATGTCCTTTGTACCAAGTGCCGAGTGCCAACTTATGTGCCTCTCCAAATGGATGAAGTCTACAAGCTTGTCCTCCCAAGCTTCCTTGCTGAAGGAGGGGATGGATTCCAAATGATTAGAGATGAATCTTTGAAGCATGATTCTGGTAAGTCTAAGAACCATTTTACTTGCAGTACATCTCCATGCACACATGATATATTTTATGAAGACAGACAGAAAAGAAAAAGCAAAATCAGATTCTTAGCCACCATTACTATTTACATTCAATCTGAGTCAATCAGAACCCAAACAATGACCAAATGGGGCAAGTCATTTCTGCTTTGGTCAGAAATCCTGAAGGTCTTCCCCTCCCAGAATCATTCATTTATATATATATACACATATACATATATACTTATATGTATATGTGTGTGTGTGTGTGTGTGTGTGTATTTGTTTGTTTAGACTAGGTGAAAGAGGAGATTCTTGTCTCAATTGCTACCCAGTCCTAAGCACTGAATGGATGTAGCCTCAGTTAAACTGAGACCTATTGAAGACCTTATATAATTATATTATTAGATAGGTATCTATTATTATAGATAAGTACAAAATGAATTCTAGAAGACAGTATTGAAGAGAATCACCAAAGGTTTTAGGTAGAAGGTAACATTTAAAGAAAGCCAGGAATTGTCGGCATCTAGGTGGTGCATTGGCTAGAAGTCTGGTTCTGGGACCAAATCCAGCTGCAGACACTTACTATTTAACTTTAGCATATTACATAATCTCTTTGCTTCAGTTTTCTCATCTGTAAAATAAAAAATAAAAGGGCGGGGGGGCTAAAATAGGAATTTTTTTAAATGGAGTTAATATAGTGCCAACCAAAGTGGTTTGGGGATCAAATGAGATAACAATTGTAAAATTACTTAGCACAGTGTGTGGCACATAGTAAACAATATATATATATATAAATATTATATGTCAGGTAAACAAATAAACAAAAAAGAATGGACTTGGAATCAGGAAGACCTTTGTTAAAATTTAGACTCAGATACTTACTAGTTATGAGATCATTGGCAAATCACAATCTCTGATTCAATTTCCTCATCTATAAAATGGGCATAATAATAGTATCTATGTAACTGGATTGTTGTGAGAATAAAATGAGATATTTGCAAAGCCTTTTACAAACCTTAAAGCACTACATAATTGTACTTATTACTACAGGCAGAGATGAGGAGGGAGTGCATTCCAGACATGAGGCAAAGCCAATGCAAAAGCATGAAGATGTTAAATGCATTGTCAAGTGTGCTGATCAACATTTAGGCCAAAATAGCTGAACTGAATAGAATAAATGAAGAGGCATAGATTATTTTAAAATATTGGGAAGATAGAAAGAGACCAGGTTATGAAGACCTTTAAATTGTCCAAAAGAGGAGCTTATATTGATGATCCTAAGCATAATTATGAGCCACTGGAATTTACTGAGTAAAAGAATGATATGGTCACAGAAGCAGTGTCATAACAGCACAGAACATTAGACGTAGCAAAGAACTCTATTGGTTATTTTGTCCAGACCTTTCATTTTACAAATAAGGAAATTAAAGACAAAAGTTGAAGGAATTTCCTTAAGATCATTTAACTTCATTTTCAGTTCCATTCTTCCCAAGGGCCTTGTGCTTTTTGTGACCACTCACTCACTCAGATCATTCAAGACAGACAGGAAAAAAAAATTTTAAACCCACTATGGAAGGAAGAGAAGAAGGAAAGAAGGAAGGGAAAAAACTCCTTTGAGTCACCTGCTTTGAAAAAATCCCAGCAACAAAGTCATACTCCTTTTTGTTTTCCTCAGCAGAAGATAATAGATGTATAGACACATGATCAGAACTTAGATGGTCTCTCCTTTTCCTCATCTAATTGCACTTCGTTTCACTTCACTTTCACTTCAGCTGTTGTTTTTGAGGACCAAGGGAAATGAAGGGGAAAAGTGCTATTTGAACAAAAATTTGGTTCCTAAGAGAAGACTAGAAGGAAAAAGGAAGTAGAATACCATAAGGAGTGAGCTTGATGCTAGGGATCATTTCATAATAGGAAGGCTGGTGCTATGTGCAAGAGGGAGGAAGATGTAAGGGGAAGAAGAACAAGATGAAAGGAAATGGGAACAGAAAATCTAAATCCTCTCCATGCTATTCTACTGGCAGTGGAAGGATTTTCATGCTCAGCTCTAAATCTTCCAGGCCCAGGCTAAGGGATGTTAGAAATTCTATGGATGACAATTTCTGACAAGTGAAAACATCTAAAAAGTTAACTGAACCTACCAGGGTCAAGATAAACAGACCATTTCAGTTTGCCACACCACTATTACTGATCTAGTTTGCTCTGTGTTCCTCTGCTTTAAGTACATATTTCCATATCCACAGGCAAAGTCTTGAGACAGGACATAGAGGACAAGCTTGAGGCTCAGGAAGAGCAGCATTCAAGTCTCATCTCTGACACATACTGGCTCTGTGACCATGGAAAGTCACTTATCTTCTCAGGGACCCAAACTTTCTAAGACTGAAAGTTTAGGGGAGTTGCTGCTTTACATTGCTAGATAGAGTTTTCATACCAGGGGTTTTCCATACTGATATAATCCCAAATCAGGGATACTCAGTGACAATACATTCCCCACATCTGAACTACAGACTTTCCCAAGTATAATTCTGCTGTGGTCACCACAATTATCTACATTTATTTGTAGTCAGACCGCATTGTTCTCCCCACCATCATCACTTTCTCCTTTTGGAGAAGAAATCCCCACATTTGCCTAACTTCATTTTATGGACTACTCAGGACCTTATGAAAGGGACAGGCAAGATTAGTCTCCTATCCCTGCAGAAAAGAGGGAAGAGGCAATAATGGTAATAAGTCTTTTCCATGCTTGTCTATTCCCAAAACCCTTTTCAGGTGGGCAAATTTTCCTTAATAGCTTAATCCCAAGAAGAATTGGAAAACTAAACCAATTTTTCACTGTATTTCCTCCTTTGTTCTTTTCTGCTGCCTGTCATTTTCTCTGTTTATTTTCTAGGTGACCAAGATATCAATGTAGTTTCTGAATACATCAACAAAATGAGGGTAGTTTATCCAGCGGTTGAAGGCCGGATCAAATTTTCTTCAGGCAGTCACCTTCAAGCAAACCTCTTCAGCTTCTCCCTCACATTTTTGGCGTTGGCTTGGATTCTTCACCAGTAATTGAGTTTTTTCCATAAAATTTATGGGAGGGGGTGAACAAATTGTTAATTTAGTGTCAAAAACAAGTTTTAAAAGTGTAAAAAACAAACAAAAATCTTTAGACAGTGGTTAAGGTTCTGATTTGTGCTCAGTAACCTACCATTATGAAAATACAATTCAGCTTCATAGGTCTCCCTAAAACTTCTTCCTGAACTTTGTAACAATTCTTAGTCAGGATGGGGTGGGGTGAAAGGGTGGGAGTAAAGTACTAGAAGGTGGAGGGGGAAGAACTAGAAAGCCATGGATAAACAAAAAATAAAACAAAAACCATGTAAGAAACAATGTATCCCACACTAAATTTATTAAACTTTTTACCTTTTGTGCCTTAAGATTTAGTGGGTAACAAATAGCAAGAAATACTAAGTTGGTACAACTTCCCAGGCAGTTTAAAAATATGTAGCTATTTTAAGTCAAGTAAAAATTGTTCTTTTCTATATCCAGGCCAGGATGTCACTTCCAGAAGTGCAGATAATTTCAGAGAAGTACTTGACTGTCTTTTCTCATTATCATTGTCAGTTGGTCTGTCTAGGCAGTGAAAACATTGTTTTTAAGATATTTTTGAGAGCTTTAAGTAGATAATAGATATTTTGGCTAGTTAACGTGATGCAAGTTCCAGAGCAATATTTTTTTTTTTTAAGGCTTTGGATTGGAGTGACAGTGGGGTATAGATAATATCCTTGGAGTCAGGAAGAATTGACTTCAAGTCCAGCCGTTGACATACTTAGCTATGTAACCTGTGGGCAAACATATAACTTCCCAATACCCTGGGCAGCTTCCTAAGGTACAAATGAGTTTCCAATCTGCTATGGTAGATAATGTGGGGGAAAAAGTCAACCTTTCTTTAAAAAAAAACTTTTCATTATATTTCATTTGGATATATAAATATATATATAATATGTGTGTATATACACAGAAATGTATGTATATATGTATATATATACAAATATATATGTATATGTGCCTAAACAATTACACGTGATTAACAAAGGATAAATATTTCAAATAGGCTTGGAAACAGGTTCTCAATGAACACATGTCAAGTTTTTAAAGAAAAAACCATATTGATAAGTTTTTGGCATCCTTCTAGGTACATCAATTTTGTCCCTGTTACTTTTCTCAGTTGGGTGAATTTAATTAACTAAATATGTGGATATATACCTATCTGGATTGTCTGGCTCCTTTTATCATGGAACATAACAAGCTGCCTAGTTCTCTGGCAAACTGCATAGAATAAAAACACAAAAAGAAACTACAGCAGGGAGAAACAGAATTTTTAAAAAAGGAAAAGCTAAATCATTGAGGACAGATGCACTGCATAGAATAGGAAAGTAGGTCCCCAAGAGGTTAAGTATTTGCTGAATGCTGCTGCTTACCAGTGAGCACTATAAACAAGAGAGAGCGATGATTTTTTTTGGTCTTTCAACCAACCAGTTTCATTTATGGGTACAATAAGATGTCTCAAAGGAGTTTCCTAATTAGACTGAACCTGGGTTATCCAAACAGAGAAGAGAATCTGTCCTTTGCTCTAAATTCTCTAAGGAAAGTTCCATCACACTACTGTGATTATTATTATTATTAGTCTTGGTCTGGTATCTGTTTAACCAGAGTGCACACAGCCTATATTAAGATGGACTATTGTGTCCAGTTACAAATCTATAGTAAGGATTAAGTACCAAATGCAACCGGTAGACAATATGGATAATTCTTAGGACACATAGGGTCAGATTTGGGACTGTGACTTTTGAGGTTATCTAGGGTCAACTTTCCTCATTTTATAGACAAGGAAACTGAAAGTTGGAGGTCAAGTGTTATGTCCAAGGAAAATAGGAGTAAATGGCAAATATATTTTGGAGGGATTTTTTTTAAACTTCTCCTTCCCATAGTAGAAGTACCAGAAGAGTAAAATAACTTTCAAAAGGGGTTTTCAAAAAGGTTCATGCTTCCTAGCCTAAAGTACTTGGAAGCTACATTTTCAAAAACCTGTCTGATCTATTTGCATCCCTTTGGCAATAAAGAACCAAAATAGAAGTAAGGGCTCTGTAAAAAAAGGGGAGATTGAGACATGGAAAGACTGATTGCTATTCCTCTTCAATTCCTTGTAATCTATTCATGTGATCCCAGAAACACATCAGATTTGCAACCTTATTAACATTAGTAATTGAGGAATATAATCATAAGAGGACTTCCCTCTAAATAATTACTTGCTCTTACAGTTTAATAAGTATGTAAAATGACACACATAGCCAATCCAAGAATAAGTAGGAGCCTTTCCCTGACCAAACAGGTGGGGAAATAACACCTGATGTTTCTCATTTCATATTTTTCTTCCTATGTCCAAATAAAGCATCCTAATTGAAAATAACCCAGTCCATATCTTAATTAAAAATCCTATTTAAATAGGTTTGTGCACTAAAATAATAATGCTTTCTACATATAGATCAACTTGACAATTAGATGGAAAATTAATAAGATTATAAAAGTTTGACATCTGAAAAAGCTAAGTTTTAGATGTTTTCAGTTTCTTCTTTTTTTAATACTGGGATGATAAAATATGTTAAATGTTATTAAAGTCCATTTTTTAAAATGAGATTTTATACATTTTTAACATAAAAATTAATTATTTTATGATGGTATCATAGAATGTTGATAAGGAGGGTAAAACACTTTGCAAATGTCATGTGCACTATGTATAAATTACAAGCAATAAAATTCATTGAGAACTAGTCTTAAATATTAGCTGTTATCCACAAAGTGCATGTATGTGTGTGTACATATATATGCATGTAAGTATATTTTTATATACCCATACACATATACCTTCACATGTGTATTTGCATGTATATTGATGTGTGCATGTATGTTTTATATGTGTATGTATATTTTATGTGTGTATATATATATGTATATATATATATATGGTGTGTGTGTGTGTGTGTAGAGATGTACTTAATGGAATATAGCTAAAATTTTTGTCATCTTTTTTGGTCTTTCCTGGATGTCACAAATACTTTCTTGATACTCCCTGTCCCCACTACTTAGCACTTAAAGAAGCATCCATGGGGCAGCTAGGTGATGCAATGGATAGAGCATCAGCTCTAAAGTCAGGAGAACCTTAGTTCAAATCTGGTCTCAGACACTTAACACTCCCTAGTTGTGTGATCCTGGGCAAGTCACTTAACCCCATCTGCCTCTGCAAAAAAAAGAAGCATCCATGATCCAAATGTCCTATAGCTATCATCATCTTTTAAGAAGGTCCATCTTTAAAAGTGTTCTTGACTCTCTATGGACAGGAAATGGGGAGGGAGGATTGATTAGTTGATTAAATTAATTAAGGATTAATTGATTAAAATAATTAATCAATTAATAAGCATTAAGTGTCCATTATATTCCAAGCACTGTTGTGCTAAGTACTGAGGATACAAAAAGCCAAAAGACAGTCCCTACTCTCAAGGACTTCATCAAATCTGTTTGAAATAAACCAACATTTGAAAATAAATTTTTGTGTGTTTTTTAATGAAAATGTTTGGGACTTTATCTTAAAATAGAAACAAAAAATTATGAGATGCTATTTTATTTTGTATTTAACAAAAAAACTGAATTACAATTATATGCTCATTCATGGAATGAACTAAGTGTTGATTAAGCTTTTTGATGTAATTTCCTCAACTAAAATCTAAGCTATGATTTGACATCCTTTATTTTACCTTTAACCTGTTACCAAAAAACTCATAGGTTTCATCATTTTTCCCAAGGACTTCTCTTGATTTTTTGATATTCAAATGATTCTCTTTTGTAACACCTACCAACAAATTATCACTGAGAAACTGATATCACTCATGGAAAGATTGGACCAACAAAGAAATGTACTTGATAAGGTAGATGATAGTGTTAAGGGGGAAGAGATGGAAAAGGGACTAATCATTTTATCATGAATAATTCTGGTGTTAGGATTTTTGATTCTGCCAATCTCCCAAGGAGAGAGTGGAAAACTAAACAGAAACTTGATCTTGAGGGAGAAATTGGTGATATTCTAGGAACCAGAGGAATCAGATTCTTCTGTAGATACCCTCAATAAGGACAATAACTCACAGACCCCACTACCCAGATAAGAGATGCACAAAAGAATCTCAACAATCATGACAAACCATGAATGTTGAAAGTACAATACAATGCAGCTCCATGACAACTCTTGAGGTCCATCACAAGCTGGAGCCTGGAGCACCACAACTGGGAGGGGATAATCCTGAGCACAAAGGTAGGAGATTAATCCAAAGCCTTTTGTCATGAGCCAACATGAATGCTAAAGCAGCCCCACAAGCTAGGAAAGAAGAAAGGTTAGAGGAAGCGCCAGATAATACCGTAGGGCATCCATAGAACTCTGTGGCATGAGAAAGCCCTTTGAAAGGAGCCCCACATGGTAGAGGCCACAGTAGCCCTTGAGCCTGACACAAGTGGGGAAGGACCCTAAACAAAGCCAAAAACAAGGGAGCAGCCTGGGAGTCCTGGGGCAAAAGGGAGGCCCTAGGTAGAACGCAGAACTTGGAGCAACTCTAAAATCCTTAAAAGAAGGGACTGGTATTGACCATCCCACTCAAGACTCTCCATTCAACAGGGCAAAGGTGGAACCTATTCCAAGAACTGGGCACCCAGGATAGGTAGCAAGTTGATACTGAGCTGAACAACCAAGGAAAACACCACATACTATACAGAAATACTTTGAACTCCTCAGGGATTAAGTTCTAAGAAGAAATCAATTTCATAAATAAAATTAAAGTTCTAGAGGAAAAAAATGTCCTGAACACAAACAGTAATAAAGAAAAAGAAATGAAACAAAATGAGGGACAACACTGAATACTTAGGATGAAAAGAATATGAAGGAAAACTGACATCTTAGAACAGACAATGGAAACCTCACCCTAGAACTTAATGCCCAAATTAGAATAAACCTGAGACCAGCTCAAGGGTCTCACTGAGAAGAAACATAACATGAGACAGGTGGGTGCTTCAGCAAAGAATTCCGTTTATAGATGTGAGAGTCTGGGTTTATATATCTTTAATATTGATGATTTCCAAATTGATTACATTCTTGTGCTAGCAAGCTGGAAAATGAATGGATGCCCATCAATTGGAGAATGGTTGAGTAAATTGTGGTATATGAACGTTATGGAATATTATTGTTCTGTAAGGAATGACCAACAGGATGAATACAGAGAGGCTTGAAGACACATGAACTGATGCTAAGTGAAATGAGCAGAACCAGGAGATTATTATATACCTCAACAACGATACTGTTTGAGGATGTATTCTGATGGAAGTGGATCTCTTTGATAAAGAGAGCTTTAATTGATCAAAGATGGACAGAAGCAGCTACACCCAAAGAAAGAACACTGGGAAATGAATATAAACTGCTTACATCTTTGTTTTTCTTCCCGGGTTATTTATACCTTCTGAATTCAATTCTCCCTGTGCAACAAGAAAACTGTTCAGTTCTGCACACGTATATTATATCCAGGATATACTGTAACCTATTCAACATTAAGGACTGATTGCCATCTTGGGGAGGGGGTGGAGGGAGGGAGGGGAAAAATCGGAACAGAAGTGAATGCAAGGGATAATGTTGTAAAAAATTACCCTGGAATGAGTTCTATCAATAAAAGATTATTTAAAAAAAAATTCTTGTGCTAGCTGCTGCTCGGTCTATCAGGTTAGCACGTCCTGTTCTCAACTTTGGTCATGAGGGAGTGGTGAGCCTGCTTGCAAAGCAATCCACAGCTGCACAGAAAGTATATTAATCCCTGCATAGCATTCTGGGTACTCTGCTTGCTGCTGGCCCTCCACATGAACCAATCAGAAAATAGCAATACAATAAGACCTAAATAAACAAACATTGCAAAATTTTTTTTAAAATGCAGAAGAAAATAAAGAAACACAATATTAAAAAAAAAAACCCTAATATGGAAAACAGGTCAAAGAGATAATCTAAGAACCATAGGACTAATGAAAATTATAACAACAAAAAAAGTCTAGATATCATATTTTAAGGAATTACAAACAAAAATTGCCAAGAAGTCTTAGAGTGCAGTGTAAAAACAAATAATTCACTACTTACATCCTAAAAGAAATCCTATAACAGAAACTTACAGGAATATCATGGCAAGAAATCCAATACTTTCAAGGACAAAATATTACAAATAATCAAAAAAAAAAGTTTAAATACTAAGGAAGCACAATAAGAATTACACAAAAATTTGAAATCACCATCATAAAGAAATGAAGAGCTTGAAATTCTATATTGCAAAAAGGCAAAAAATAAAAAAAAATACAACAGAAGCAATCATTTAAAATAAAAATGCATAAGTCAAGAAAAATATAGAAAAATTTATACCTTTATTTGTCAGGAAACATGGGGGGATAAATTGAATAAATGCTATAGAGGGTAAAAAATGTTTTCTCAGAACCCTAGTATCTTTAAAGATCATAGAAAAAGGTAAATATTATAAAGATTGTAGGTCTCAGTTAAAGATGTTTAAAAAAAAGAGACAAAGGATTTTATTAGAAAAGGAAAGGGGTTAGAAATCATTATTACATGAAAAAGGTACATAAGATGAAAAAATTTTCATCATGAAGAAAGAGGTAGGAAGAATCAGACATCCTACTATCACTTTCATCCTCAAAGAAAGATCAAACACAATTACACAAATATCCTCAGTATAAAAATACATAGGAAAATAGTAAAGGAGAGAGAGGAACTGAGAGAAAAGTCATAAAACAAATTCAATTTCAGAGAAAGAAATATGAAGGAAGAATAAAACCAAAAAGAATCAAGGATAAAAACCCAGGTTGGGACAACATGAGTAAGAGAGGAGCGATAAAAGAAAAGAAATAGGTCATTTCACTTATAAATCACAAGTACTAGGCAAATTTTCTTTTATGATTTTTCTTTTATTTGTTAAAAAACAAAAAAGGAACTGTAATGAGAGGAAAATATATACCATGATAGGGCAGAGAAAAATTCAATTAACAATCATAACTATGAACATAAATGTGATGAACTCACCCATAAAACAGAAGAAAAAAGAAAAATGAAATTAAAAAATAAAAGAGTTCAATAATATGATAGTTTCAAGAAACCAAAGAGTTAATATGAGAGGCTGGAGTAAAATCTATTATGCTTTAGCAAGAGAGGAAATGTGTGAAAGGTTTTTAGGGTTAAGTGACTTGCCAGGAGTCCACATTGGTAGGAAATGTTAAAGTGTCTTAGATTAGATTCAAGATCCATACTCGACTCACTGCACCATCCAGCTGCCCTAGCAAGAGGTAATATAAAAAAAATCTTAATTGCTCATGAATAGATTGAGCCAGTATAATACAAAGAAAATATTAACTAAATTAATTTATTTATACTCAATCATAAGCCAATCAAAATTACCAAAGGATTCTTTTATAGAGCTAGAAAAAAATGACAAAATTCATATGAAATTTTATTTCAATTTATATTGAAAAAGTGGTAAGAAAGTGGATCTATCAGTACCAGATCTCAAATTATACTATAAAATAGTTATTATTTTAAAAATTTGATACTATCTAAAACAGAGCAGTCAGTCAGTGGAATAGATTAGGTACAGAAATATAGAGAACACAATAGCATAAGTTAAGTTAGATAAACCTTAAGACTCCGGTTATTAGGGGAAAGATTATTTGACAAAAGTTTCTCAGAAAACTGGAAAGCTGTTTGGTGTAAACTGAATATTAATCAATATATTTGGTAGATAGATAGACTCCAAATGCATACATGATTCTTACTTAAATGTGGCATAAATAATTTACAAAAGCAAAGAAAAATTCTCAGGTTTATGGATAAAGGAAGAGTTCATGACTAAACAAGTGATAGAGAAAGTTCACAAAAAAAGAAAATTGGCAATTTTGATTGCATAAAATTGAAATTGTTTTGCACAAGCTACACCCAGAGAAAGAACAATGGGAAATGAATATAAACTGCTTGCATTTTTGTTTTTCTTCCCGGGTTATTTATACCTTCTGAATTCAATTCTCCCTGTGCAACAAGAAAACTGTTCGGTTCTGCACACATATATTGTATCTAGGATATACTGCAACCCATTCAACATATAAAGGACTGCTTGCCATCTGGGGGAAGGGGTGGAGGCAGGGAGGGGAAAAATCGGAACAGAAGTGAATGCAAGGGATAATGCTGTAAAAAATTACCCTAGCATGCGTTCTATCAATAAAAAGTTATTTAAAAAAGAAAAAGAAATTGTTTTGCACAAACCTAATATAGCCAAAATTAGAAAATTAATCATTGGAAAAAAATTTGTTCTAAATTTCTCTGATAAAGGTTTCATAGCAAAGATATATAATATATTAATTTAAGAGGCATTCCCCAATAGATTAATGATCACAGGAAAAAATCCACATGATCAATAGCCATGTGAAAAAACTTTTCTTCAGAATACCAATTAAAAAGCTCTGAGGTTCCTCAAAACTATCAAAATGTCAAAGAAGGAAAAAAAAAAACAGAAAAATGACAATATTTTAGAAATTACAGGGGAGAAAAAACAACAGCAACACAACATTTTTGGTAGAGTAATAAGTTGGTCCCACTATTCCAGAAAGCAATTTGGAACTATTCCCCCCAAATTATTATACTCCGCATATCATTTGACTTAGCAATACACTACTAATAGGTCTGTAATCCCAAAGAGATCAAAGAAAAGAAAAACTACATGGATAAAAATATTTATAGGAGCTCTTTTTTTAGTAACCAAAAATTGGAAATCATAGGGGTGTTCACCTGTTGGGGATTGGCTAAACAAATTGTGGTATATAAATATAATAACATAAAGGAATATCATATTATCAACAAAAAATGATGAAATGGAAAATTTTAGAGAAAATTGGAAAAAATGCCTGATGCAGCTGATATGGTTTGTAGGTATCAGATGATGGTAGGCACCAAAGTTGGGATTTGGTCATGTGAAAAATTCACAATGGCCATTCTCTTTGGCAAAAGGTAGATTTATTTAGGAAAAGAGGTTACAGATAAAAGAAGGTATACAAGAGATAGGAGTAATGGTAAATGGTAAACAGAGTAGGAGAGCATAGGAAAGGGTTTTAATAATTAATGATGAAAAGGGCAAGTTTCCCCAAGAAATGCTCTATGAGGTTGGGGCAAGCCCTTAGCTAGCAGTCTAAATTCTAAAAGGTACTTGGCACCTTAAAAGAGTTGGCTATAGAGAGAAGTAGGGTCTGAGAGGAAAGATACCATAGGACAGAGTGGGGTTAGGAGGGATACCCCACATGACATGAGGGGAAAGACACCATGAGACAGAATACCATGGCAGACTGATCCAAAAGAGTGCAGCAGAGACAGCATATTCCATAAGCAGATTTATAGAGAAAATTTAACTTCAGGGACGTTACTGGGATTTCTGACAGGACATGGCAAGGAGAGGCTGCCCACAACCTCCACAGAGGGTGGGCCTTAAGGGCTTGACATAACTTGGATTTCTGACTAGAAATAGGGTGGAACCACAAACCGAACTGATCTCTATCCAGGATTTTCCCCTGCCTGCTCCAGAGAACAATTTCATTAATGCTTCGGTTTCTTTCTGCCAACCACACCCACCATTTAGGACCTCATCATATCTATGATCTGATTCAAAATAAATTAGGATAACTAGAACAACTTTTGCAATGGCAACATTATAGAGAAAAACAATTTTGAAAGACTTTAGAGCCCTGATTTATTATATACTCATAAACTATTAATCCAGAGGACTAAAGATAAATTATATCATCCACCTTCTGTCAAAGAAGTGAAGAACTTAAATTCAAAATGAAACAATTTATTTTTAGATATGGCTAATATGAAATTTTATTTTCCTGCTCTCTGTATTTGTTTTTAATTTTTTTTTAACTTATGCAATAAAGGAGAGGACAGGGAGAGAGAGAAATAATAAAAATTAATTTTAAAAAAGAAAGAAACTAGGTCATAGTTCAAAAAGATCTGCGTTCAGGCTCTGAATGTGACTCAGCCTATCTGTATAGTCATTAACCCTCTCAATCCCTAAATCAACTCTATACACCACAAATTATAAAGTAGTCACTAAACTACATTATTTGAGAGTTTCCTCAAGAAACATTTCCTACACCAATGAATTAACATGTCTAGACTATACTATATATAGTTTATATATACTCAGAGGAAGTAATAAATACTCAGAGAATATGAGGACCACCTTTATATTTTCACTTGTCAATTCTTATAGTAATCAATTCAGATGCTTTTTGATCTGTACTTCACATTTCAAAGGCTGCTCCTTAGGTGTACATTTCTAGAACTTGACACACAACTCTGTTTTCATCTTAAATAGGCCTTTCCCAATGTTAAAATCTTTAAAATTATCCCTGTCAGTCTTCATCTTTACAGACTGAAAAGTACTAACTTTTAGTTTATCCCTATGTAGATAACAATATCAGGTTGGATGATGCTATTGTGGTGATATAAATTTCTTAAAGGCAAGGATAACAGTGGTCATCCATTTTTTTTTTTTTTAAGTAAAAGCTCATTCATTTGGACTAATTGGAATCCAAATGTATGGATTAGTGGAAAAGCCTGAGCTAGTAGCAGAGAGTGATTTCAGATAATGCTTTTTTATTTCACATACAAATAGTAACAGCCTACATAGGCAAAGTACTAAACTGCTTTGAAGAAGTTATTTAGGAATTTAATGAATGAAAATAATGTCATTTATATGCTAATTATATGCAAGTGGATGTTTATGCATTTATTGAGAAAATTTTAAATGAAATACTCCCCTTACTAGGTGAAGTCATTAAAATTTTAGCCAATAAAAAGACTTTGCCATATAAACTTCAGCCTAGCCTAGTTTTAAATTAGTACAAATTCTTGCTAGAAGATCTTGTTGTATATGTCTGCCATCTTTTTGTATTTACCTATGTTTCTCTGCAAATTTGGTATACGAAGTTCACATGTTGTACAATAAACAAATGAAAGAAAAGCAACTAAATTTTTATAAGAATATCCTATAGGGATATACTGGAAGGTCAAAAATAAGTTGAGAGTTTGCCCCATGTGGTGAGACAGTCATTCATCAAGTGGAAATCTAACACTCATTTTTCCTCTTTTTCATTTGTCATTGTATCACCTCATGAATACATTTCTATTTTTAATGGTATTTTATTTTTTCCAAAACACATGCAAAGCTAGTTTTCAACACTCACTTTTGCAGAATTTTGTGTTCCAAATTTTTCTCCTTCTATTCTCCTCCCCTCCCCAAGACAGCAAGCAATCTGATCCAGATTAAATGTTTGCAATTTATCTAACCATATTTCCATATTCATTATGCTGAACCAAAAAAAAAAAAAAAAATCTGATCAAAAGAGGAAAAAAAACAAGAAAAAGTATGTGTGATAGCTATGACCCTAATCCAAATTAAAATCAGAGACTCTCGAGGTTAAAAAAAAAAAAAGTAAAAAAGGATTTATTACAATCTTGCAAGAAAGGGCAACTCCTAACAGACAAAGGGTTGTCAATAAAGAAGTGCAAAGCGCAAACTGCAAACATAGTATTATATAGCCCCTAAAGCAGAAACTCCCACTCCTTCTTCTAACCTTTTCTCCCAATGTCTAGGGGAGTCCAGTCTTACACTCTAAACAGAAATCTATCTCGGAAATAAAAGAATACTATTAATAAACTCTTTACCCATCAAGGACTTAAGTATGAGGTGGAGAGGGTGAGACAGGAGGGAAAAGGTTCAAACACCTGCAGCTTTTAGTTATAGCTCAACTTGCTATTGCAAAGTTTTAAATTACAATTGGGGCATAAATTAAGACCACATTCTTATGAGAGATCTTCACTTAGTTTATGCTATACAACTCCTCCTCTTTATTTATTAACCTTTGAAGACCTC
Organism: Antechinus flavipes; assembly: GCF_016432865.1. Lineage (NCBI taxonomy): Eukaryota > Metazoa > Chordata > Mammalia > Dasyuromorphia > Dasyuridae > Antechinus > Antechinus flavipes. The sequence goes on from NC_067401.1 coordinate 256,750,836, forward strand.
TCACATCATTTTTAATACATTTCTTCAACCATCTTGTTCTCAGTTTCCAATCTCTCTGAGTCAGGTTTGTCCTTTTCTCTACTGGGGTACATCCTCATCAGGAACCAAAGAATCTATTTTCAGTTTGATTCCTTGGCCCCACACTAAAAGTCCAAGTCTACTGACTTCCCCTTTCTGATTGTTCAATCTTTACTATCCAAATTATGTCAAATTCCTGAGATGCATCCTCTGTGGAAATTCCAGGCATATCCCTGAGGTTAAGTTTCCCCTATAAAACTTATTTGTGGCTATCCCATAGCTGCTACCTTGCTTTGGATCAGCTTGCCAAGACACTCCACTCATGGTATCTTTTCCCTTCCCCCATACCACATGGAATCTCCCTAACTCCACTACTCTTCCCAATCTCTCTTTTCCTCCTTACAGCTAACTACCTCTTTTAAGATGCTAAGTCCCTTTCAGGATTTAGCTTGCCAGTTAAGGGCATGCCCCAACCTCATGGAGTATTTCCTTTCTACTGGAGAAATTCTCAGGTGAAGAAATTGAAACTATTTCTAGCTATATGAAAAGATGCTCCAAGTCATTATTAATCAGAGAAATGCAAATTAAGACAACTCTGAGATACTACTACACACCTGTCAGATTGGCTAGAATGACAGGGAAAGATATTGCGAAATGTTGGAGGGGATGTGGGAAAACTGGGACACTGATATATTGGTGGAATTGTGAACGCATCCAGCCATTCTGGAGAGCGATTTGGAACTATGCTCAAAAAGTTATCAAACTGTGCATACCCTTTGATCCAGCAGTGTTACTACTAGGCTTATATCCCAAAGAGATTTTAAAGAAGGGAGAGGGACCTGTATGTGCACGAATGTTTGTGGCAGCCTCTTTGTAGTGGTCAGAAACTGGAAACTGAGTGAATGCCCATCAATTGGAAATTGGCTGAATAAATTGTGATATATGAATGTTATGGAATATTATTGTTCTGTAAGAAATGACTAGCAGGATGATTTCAGAAAGACCTGGAGAGACTTACACGAACTGATGCTGAGTGAAATGAGCAGGGCCAGGAGATCATTATATACTTCAACAACTATACTATATGATGATCAATTCTGATGCTCATGGCCCTCTTCAACAATGAAATGAACCAAATCAGTTCCAATAGAGCAGTAATGAACAAAACCAGCTACATCTAGCAAAAGAACTCTGAGAAATGAGTATGAACCACTACATAGAATTCCCAATCCCTCTATTTTTGTCCGCTTACATTTTTGATTTCCTTTACAGGTTAATTATACACTATTTCAAAGTCCGATTCTTTTTGTACAGCAAAATAACTGTATGGACATATATACATATATTGTATTTAACATATACTTTAACATATATAACATGTATTGGTCAACCTGTCATCTGGGGGAGGGGATGGGGGAAAGTAGGGGAAAAATTGGAACAAAAGGTTTTGCAATTGTCAATGCTGAAAAATTACCCATGTATATATCGTGTAAATAAAAAGCTATAATACTAATAATAAAATAAAATAAAGTAATTGCCTATAGTATAAAATATTTGGGAATCTATCTGCCAAGGGAAAGTCAGGAACTATATTAGCAAAACTATAAAACACTTTCCATACACATAAAGTCAGATCTAACCAATTGGAAAAATATTAAGTGCTCTTTGATAGGTTGAGCAAATATAGTAAAGATGACAATACTACCTAAACTAATCTATTTATTTATTATACCAATCAGACTCCCCAAAAACTGTTTTAATGACCTAGAAAAAATAACAACAAAATTCATCTGGGTGCTTGCTTCGGCAGCACACATGCTAAAAAATTGGAATGATACAGAGATGATTAGCATGACCCCTGCACAAGGATGATGCACAAATTCATGAAGCGTTCCATATTTTTAAAGAGAAAAATTTTAGTGATATTTGATTTATGGTGAAACTTCTCCCACCTCATTGAAAAGTGGGAGGGGAAAAGTGAAAGGGAAGGAATAAGCTAAGCAGAAGGGAATACAGAAATTGTGAGGAAAAGGAGTAAGATGGGGGAGGAACTCTAAGGTGGAGGGAGGGATAATAAAAAGGGAGGGCTGTGAGAAGCAAGTGGTGCTCCCAAGTTTAATACTGGGGAATTAATAAAGGGGAAAGAAGGGGAAAAAGCATAAGGGGTTAACAAGATGGCAAGTAATACAGAATTGGTAATTTTAACCATAAATGTGAATGGGATAAACTCCCCCATAAAGAAGAAGTGGTTAGCAGAATGGATTAAAAGCCAGAATCCTACAATATGTTGTTTACAGGAAACACACCTGAAGCAGGAAGATACATATAGAGTAAAGGAAAAAGGTTGGAGCAGAATCTACTATGCTTCAGGTGAAGTCAAAAAAGCAGGGGTAGCCATCCTGATCTCAGATCAAGCTAAAGCAAAAATTGATCTAATTAAAAGATAAGGAAGGGCACATATCTTGCTAAAGGGTAGCATAGATAATGAAGTAATATCATTATTAAGCATATATGCACCAAATGATGTAGCATCTAAATTCTTAAAAGAGAAATTAAGAGAGCTGCAAGAAGAAATAGACAGCAAAACTATAATAGTGGGAGATCTCAACCTTGCACTCCTAAAATTAGATAAATCAAACCACAAAATAAATAAGAAAGAAGTCAAAGAGGTAAATAGAATATTAGAAAAATTAGGTATGATAGATGTCTGGAGAAAACTAAATGGAGACAGAAAGGAGTACACTTTCTTCTCAGCAGTTTATGGAACCTATACAAAAATTGACCATATATTAGGACATAAAAACCTCAAACTCAAATGCAGTAAGGCAGAAATAGCATATGCATCCTTTTCAGACCACAGTGCAATGAAAATTACATTCAATAAAAAGCCAGGGGAAAATAGACCAAAAGATAATTGGAAACTAAATAATCTCATACTAAAGAATGATTGGGTGAAACAGCAAATCATAGACATAATTAATAACTTCACCCAAGAAAATGACAATAATGAGACATCATACCAAAATGTGTGGGATGCAGCCAAAGCGGTAATAAGGGGAAATTTCATATCTCTAGAGGCCTACTTGCATAAAATAGAGAAAGAAAAGGTCAATGAATTGGGCTTGCAACTAAAATACTAGAAAAGGAACAAATTAAACCCCCCCAGTCAAACACTAAACTTGAAATTCTAAAAATAAAAGGCGAGACCAATAAAATTGAAAGTAAAAAAAAAAAACTATTGAATTAATTAATAAAACTAAGGGTTGGTTCTATGAAAAAAAAGAACAAAATAGACGAACCCTTAGTAAAACTGATTAAAAAAAAGAAAGAGGAAAATCAAATTGTTAGTCTTAAAAATGAAAAGGGAGAACTCGCCACTAATAAAGAAGAAATTAGAGCAATAATTAGGAGTTACTTTGCCCAACTTTATGCCAATAAATTTGACAACTTAAATGAAATGGAAGAATACATTAAAAAATATAGCTTGCCCAAATTAACAGAGGAAGAATTAATAGACTAAACAATCCCATTTTAGAAAAAGAAATAGCACAAATTATTAACCACTCCCTAAGAAAAAATCCCCAGGACCACATGGATTTACATGTGAATTCTACCAAGCATTTAAAGAACAATTAATTCCAATGCTATATAAACTATTTGAAAAAATAGGGATTGAAGGAGTCCTACCAAATTCCTTTTATGACACAGATATGGTATTGATACTTAAACCAGGTAGATTGAAAACAGAGAAAGAAAATTATAGACCAATCTCCCTATGAATATTGATGCTAAAATCTTAAATAAAATATTAGCAAAAAGATTACAGAAAATCATCCCCAGGATAATACACTATGACCAAGTAGGATTTATACCAGGAATGCAGGGCTGGTTCAATATTAGGAAAACTATTAGCATAATTGACTATATCAATAACCAAATTAACAAAAACCATATGATCATTTCAATAGATGCAGAAAAAGCATTTGATAAAATCCAATATCCATTCCTAATAAAAACACTTGAGAGGATAGGAACAAATGGACTTTTTCTTAAAATAGTCAGGAGCATATATTTAAAACCATCAGTAAGCATCATATGCAATTGGGGAAAACTGGAATCTTTTTCAGTAAGATCATGAGTGACACAAGGTTGCCTACTATCACCATTATTATTCAATATTGTATTAGAAATGCTAGTTCTGGCAATAAGAGTCAAGAAAGAAATTAAAGGAATTAGAGTAGGTAATGAGGAAACCAAACTATCACTCTTTGCAGATGATATGATGGTATACTTAGAGAACCCCATAGATTCTACTAAAAAGCTATTAGAAATAATTCATAACTTTAGCAAAGTTGCAGGATACAAAATAAATCCCCATAAATCCTCAGCATTTTTATACATCACCAACAAAATCCAACAGCAAGAGATATAAAGCAAAATTCCATTCAAAATAACTATCGATAGCATAAAATATTTGGGAATCTATCTACCAAAGGAAAGCCAGGAATTATATGAGCAAAATTACAAAACACTTTCCACACAAATAAAGTCAGATTTAAATAATTGGAAAAATATTAAGTGCTCTTGCATAGGCTGAGCGCATATAATAAAGATGATAATACTCCCTAAACTAATCTATTTATTTAGTGCTATACCAATTATACTCCCAAGAAAATATTTTAATGACCTAGAAAAAATAACCACAAATTCATATGGAAGAACAAAAGGTCAAGAATCTCAAGGGAATTAATGAAAAAAAAAATCAAATGAAGGTGGCCTAGTTGTACCTGATCTAAAACTATATTATAAAGCAACAGTCACCAAAACCATTTGGTATTGGCTAAGAAATAGATTAGTTGATCAGTGGAATAGGTTAGATTCACAAGACAAAATAGGCAACTATAACAATCTAGTGTTTGACAAATCCAAAGATCCTAACTTTTGGGATAAGAATTCATTATTTGACAAAAACTGGTGGGAAAACTGGAAATTAGTATGGCAGAAATTAGGCACGGACCCACACTTAACATTGTACACCAAGATAAGATCAAAATGGGTCCATGATTTAGGCATAAAGAACGAGATTATAAATAAATTAGAGAAACACAGGATAGTTTACCTCTCAGACTTGTGGAGGTGGAAGCAATTTGTGACCAAAGATGAACTAGAGATTATTATTGATCACAAAGTAGACAATTTTGACTATATCAAATTTTAAAAACTTTTGTACAAACAAAATTAATGCAGACAAGATTAGAAGAGATACAATAAACTGGGAAAACATTTTTACAGTCAAAGATTCTGATAAAGGCCTCATTTCCAAAATATATAGAGAATTGACTCTAATTTATAAGAAATCAAGCCATTCTCCAATTGAAAAATGGTCAAAGGATATGAACAGACAATTCTCAGGTGAAGAAATTGAAACTAATACTAGCCATATGAAAAGATGCTCCAAATCACTATTAATCAGAGAAATGCAAACTAAGACAAATTAAGATTGTCTAAACTGTCAGTTTGGCTAGAACGACAAGGAAAGATAATGATGAATGTTGGAGGGGATGGGGGAAAACTGGGACACTGATACATTGTTGATGGAATTGTGAACACATCCAGCCATTCTGGAGAGCAATTTGGAACTATGCTCAAAAAGTTATCAAACTATGCATACCCTTTGATCCAGCAGTGTTACTACTGGGCTAATATCCCAAAGAGATACTAAAGAAGGGAAAGAGACCTGTATGTGCCAAAATATTTGTGGCAGCCCTGTTTGTAGTGTCTAGAAACTGGAAAATGAATAGATGCCCATCATTTGGAGAATGTTTGGGTAAATTGTGGTATATGAATGTTATGGAATATTATTGTTCTGTAAGAAATGACCAGCAGGATGATTTCAGAAAGGCCTGGAAAGACTTACATGAACTGATGCTGAGTGAAATGAGCAGGACCAGGAGATCATTATACACTTCAACAACAATACTATATGACAATCAATTCTGATGGACGCGGCTCTCTTCAACAATGTTTTTGTCCGCCTGCATTTTTGATTTCCTTCATAGGGTAAGTGTACATTATTTCAAAGTCTGAGCCTTCATATGCAGCAAAATATATGTATGGATATGTATACATATATTGTATTTAACACATACTTTAACATATTTAACATGCATTGGTCTACCTGCCATTTGGGAGAGGGGTGGGAGGAAGGAGGGAAAAAATTGGAACCAAAAGTTTTGCAATTGTCAATACTGAAAAATTACCCATGCATATATCTTGTAAATAAAAAGCTATAATAAAAAAAAAAAGAAAGAAAGAAAAGAAATTCATCCTAAAAAGTTCACAGCTTATCTTCATATTTAAATAGATGGGTTTTAAATTCAGCATGACACAAATCATTTTATTTTAAGATGCTCAATAACCAATCTATATCAAAACATATTCAGGTATTAACCTGACATAGGGACAAAGACATAAGACTACTGTTCTCAGAATCTCCCCAAACAATAGGAGCAACTTTAAAATGACCCAATACAACCAATTAAAACTCACACAGTATATAAAATATACTGTCCTAATTTCATATTAAAGAACTCTATCAGAATTAATATTAATAATTTTTAATTCAACTTTCTTCAATTAGGGAGTCTCTATAAACTTTTCTGGAAATATAAACAATAGGTTCAATGCCAATATTGTTAAAATTCCTCTAAGCACAATTAATCTCCTCTCCCACCAAAACATTCCTAATTGCAAAGTCAATTTTAGAAGTTATAAATTGTCCTTAGCAGTCCATTCTTGAAGTTCCTCTACAGGTCCTTTAATCCTGGTGTTCTCAGCCTCTGTAATCTCTGGTAAAATCCTTCCCACTCTGCTTCTTCCAGGACTTAGTAAACACTCATTCTCCTGCAAGTGCATACTTCAAACGTGTTGTCTGGGCTGGTAATCCTTGCTTCCTAAAGGCTAAAAGAGATGAGGACACTGCCAATTCCTTCAAAACTTAACCTTTTTTTCAAAACAGGGTCTTTCCCTTTTTCCTCCTAAATAAATTAAACCAATCTCATATGGGAAAAGTCCCAGATCACTTTGGGGAACAGTTCTAATTCTTTAACAAAACAATAGATAAGCATTTGGTCCAAGGCAATTTAGTTTCTAATATCAATTTAGTTAGCTGTTTCTTAAGAATCTGATTCATTCTTTCCACTTTCTCTGGTGAGGGCAGATGCCCAGGTATATGGAATTGCCATTCAATTTGCACCCCTTTCCCATTATTTCTTATAAAACCTTAGAAGTAAAATATTTTCCTTTATCAGAATCATCCCTACTTTATCAGGATCAATCCATATTTAGGTACAATTTGTTCCAATATTATTCCACTAACCCCTCTTAAAGTAGCAGAACTCGGGGGAAAGTTTCTACCCATCCTATTGAATGGTCCACTTTATCTCAGTTTCCCTCCCCCTGGCATCATTTCATTAAAACCTAACTTGAATATTTTGAAGCCAGGCTCCCTCCTCGCAAAGAGATACCTCCTCAATGCTTTCTTATTTATCTTTAGGCATATTACACACTTTTCAGATACAATTTGTTTTGCAATTATACATATCCCTCTACACCAGATTTTCTTGCTTTTACTTTATTAAAGTGAGAAAGCAAGACAAACATTGAGATTCAGAATGTCAATAATATCTAAATAACTTTAGACAAAATTTCACAAAATTTATATCACATATCCAGCAGGGCTGACAAATGTTAAAGTACACCTCATACAATTTTTACAAATTAAAAAAAAATTTAAAAAAAAAACAAATTTTACAAATGACCCAATATACAATTTAGAAAGCAACATGATCTAATTAGGAGAGACAAACATGTGTTCTCTTTAGGTAAGTTACCAGAGAACCAATATTTTTTTTTACTGCTTTGTAGTATAATTTTTTCAGCTTTTTTTCCCAAAATATATTATAAATAAATAAAGAAGTTCACAATTTTAGCACATACTAGTTAATAATAATTATCTCATTCAATTTCAGACAATTCAAAAAATAAAAGGAGAGATCAATAAAATTGAAAGTAAAAAAACTATTGAATTGATTAATAAAACTAAGAGTTGGTTCTATGAAAAAACCAACAAAATAGACAAACCCTTAGTAAATCTGATTAAAAAAGGAAAGAGGAAAATCAAATTGTTAGTCTTAAAAATGAAAAGGGAGAACTCACCACTAACGAAGAGGAAATTAGAGCAATAATTAGGAGTTACTTTGCCCAACTTTACGCCAATAAATTCGACAACTTAAATGAAATAGAAGAATACCTCCAAAAATATAGCTTGCCTAAACTAACAGAGGAAGAAGTAAATATCCTAAACACTCCTATCTCAGAAAAAGAAATAGAACAAACTATCAATCAACTCCCTAAGAAAAAAACCCCAGGACCAGATGGATTTACATCTGAATTCTATCAAACATTTAAAGATCAATTAACTCCAATGCTAAATAAACTATTTGAAGAAGTAGGGATTGAAGGAGTCCTACCAAACTCCTTTTATGACACAGATATGGTACTGATACCTAAACCAGGTAGGCTGAAAACAGAGAAAGAAAATTATAGACCAATCTCCCTAATGAATATTGATGCTAAAATCTTAAATAAAATATTAGCAAAAAGATTACAGAAAATCATCCCCAGGATAATACACTATGACCAAGTAGGATTTATACCAGGAATGCAGGGCTGGTTCAATATTAGGAAAACTATTAACATAATTGACTATATCAACAACCAACCAAACAAGAACCATATGATCATCTCAATAGATGCAGAAAAAGCATTTGATAAAATCCAACAGCCATTCCTAATAAAAACACTTGAGAGCATAGGAATAAAAGGACTTTTCCTTAAAATAGTTAGGAGCATATATCATTCAATTTCAGAATCAGAATTCCAATTTAAACACACAGCCCCAAAATTTACAGTAGCAGAAATCTGCCTTTTCAAGTCTGTCAACAGGGCTTTAAGAAATAAGTGGACTTTAGCTCCCTGGGGGAAAGAGTGGGAGAATTTTGGACTCGGGTCTTCAGCTGCAAGTGGGTGACCCAGTGACTAGCCCAGCCCCCATGCCAGAAATGTTGGGGGCCATATCAAAGATATTAGGGCACCAGCACAAATCCCAGAAGAAAACAGGACAGCCAGGGGAACTAGACTAGCTAGCACAGATTCCACAAGTCTCTCCAAAGGAGAGAAACATGGAAAATCCCAGAGAGGATGGTTTTTTCCCTTTTGTAGTTTTTTTTTCCTATAGACCTCAGGTTCAGGCACTCAAAAAACTTTTAGTTGTGTAAATTAAGCCTCCTTTAAAAATACAATAGATTAACTCAAGTTAGCTGACTGAAAGATAGTGCCAAGCAATTTAAAACTTAGTCTCAAAAACCCCAGAATCCGCTAAAATGTTTTAGCAAGTTTTGTAGCTTTAACTATTTCTACAAACCAAATTGGTCAGTTCTAGATGCACAGAATTATCAGGTTTTTTTTTGTTTTGTTTTTTTGATGTAGTAGGTAAAAACTTTCCCTTATCTCAGAACTAGCCCTTCTCTCTAGTTAAAGCTATTTGCATAAATCCAATTATATAAAAAATAAGCACTTTTAAATCCCAAATAGTTACATCCTTTGTAATTTGACTGACAGAAATACAGAAGATAAAACACAGGCTCACATACAAGTACAAACTGCTTTTCTAAATCAATCAAGCTCGCATTCTTGGCTCCACCTTAGAGTGGAAGCAAGGAGGGGAGTTCTGGAGTCAAAGGCCTTAGGAGCTGGCTCCTTTGAATTTACACCCAGCCCTTGGGGGATAGACAGTTCCTCCAAGAGAGTTACCTGCCCAAACAAAACAACAATATTTAATTTCTCTACATTTTGGTACATCATTCCAATTCTTCCTAAAGAGCTATGTTCCTGAACACTAGATAGGTTTTTAGAGCCAGTTATCTTACATTCTTCCTTTCTCAAGGTTCACAGTATTTGTTCTCTTTGCTGGAGGACTCACTTGATCTTACTAAAGGAAAATGGGAGCACTTTTACAGACTCTAACTGCTTTGAGTTTTCCAATATCAAAGGGAAATTGGAGCCTTTTAGAGACTCTAACAGCTTAAATTCTCCCAATTACAGTCACCCAGGCAGCTCACCAGTAAAGGCAAAGTCTTCTTAACTACTTAGAATGTCCACCTCTCCCCCCACCAGTTACTTGCCCTATCTAAATTGTGTACAATTGACCTGATTGATTTCAAACTTTTCTCTGCTGGATTATCTCCTGAGGCAAATTAATCCTCTACTTACTTCAGTTTTTGCTTTCTGCAAGTGTCTCTCTTGGGGAATTTACCCAATCAGACAGGGAGGTCCCAAGCCACAAAGTTGTGTGAGAACTCTCCAGAGGGCACCTGCCCAAGGATTTAGTATGGGAAAGATCCCTCAGGAACAGGAAATATCCTGGAATAAGCCCCCAAAACTATATGGCTCAGCTATGACCTCAACCCAAATTAAAATCTTAGACTCTCAAGGTAAAAAGCAAAATATATATATATATATATATATATATATATGTCACAATGTCCTGAGAAAGAGCAATTCCCAACAAACAATGTGTCAGTAGAGTTCAAAGCACAAGGGGCAAACACAGGATTATATTGTCCCTAAAGCAGAAACTCCCACCCCCCTCACTACCTTTTCTCCCATTGTCTGGGGGAGTCCAGGCTTACATCTTTAATGCAGAAATCCCAGAAACAAAAGAATACTAGTAAATAACAAAGTCTTTACCCATTAAGAACTTAATGCTAATTAAGAGATCGAGGGTTTGGAACAGGAGGAAAATGCTCAAACACCTGCAGCTTTTAGCTGTAGCTCAACTTGTTATTGCAAAATCTTAAATCACAAATGGGGCACCGGTAGAAGCCACATTCTTATGAGAGGTAGGTCTTCACTGAGTTTATCCCATTCAGAAAGGAGGAAAACAAACAAACAAACAAGCAAACAAACAAATAATAACTATTGTGCCACAGTTCTCTTTTATTGTCCTGACTTAGTTTCCCTAATTGTCCTGACTCAGTTTCCCTAAATTGTCCTGCCTTGGTTTCCCTGAATTGTTCTTCCTCAGTTTCTAATTGTTCTGCAACACCACCCCTCCCTCCTAACCATGATGATCCAGATAAGGAGAAAGATCTATCTTAGACATCATGACCCCAGCCCTTCCCTACTTATCAGAACGCCTCCCCTGATGCTGTCAGAACTGAATTGATGATAATCCCATTCCTACTCTCAGCACTCTGACTCTGCCCCTGCCACGTTCTACCCCTGTATCTGAGTTACTTGTACATATGTCATTGAGAACTCACATTGTTTGCTGAATTCTTGGAAATGATAGTTTCATTCAGCCCTGGGACCAAACCATGGATCCATTTGGTCCCAGTAACTCCCTTTCTTTTTTTTCTTTTTTTTTTTTAATAACTTTTTATTGATAGAACCCATGCCAGGGTAATTTTTTTACAACATTATCCCTTGCACTCACTTCTGTTCCAATTTTTCCCCTCCCTCTCTCCACCCCATCCCCTAGATGGCAAGCAGTCCTATACATGTTAAATAACTCTCTCCCTTTCAAATAAAATATTAAAAACTCTCTAATCACTATCTTGCCTCAGTTCTCCAGCATTACATTTTGGAGGTCCCTCCAAGATATTAGAAATTGAGAACAGGATTAGAGATTAGAGACTTTTGGGTCTATGCCTTGGGCCTTTGGGTGGTTGAGGATCTGGGTTCTTGGCCTGGAGAGGCTGGCCCTCTGGATTTTTTTTTCCAGAGTATCCGGGAAAGAGAGCAGTTTTCAGTCACATCCCAATGGTGGATTCCATTTCAACCACAAGAGAGTAAATCTGGATGTTTTAGGATATAATCTGATCCCTTTACCTGTTCTGTCTGTTCTAGCATCTAGATTCTCAGAATAATAAAATGCCGATGGGCATTAAATTCTGAAAAGAGTATCATTCCAGGATGCTGGATGATCCCCTCTGGTTTGGGTGTCTCCTAAGACATATCTGGTCTGATCTGACTCTGAGCGCCTTTTTGGGCACTTTCTGGTTATATGTGTTAAATGTTTTATTTAATGTTGTAACTGTGCAGTCTATGTCTGTGTCATTTGTGTTCTGTGTGACTTATCTGTCTGTTAAAGAGCTTTAAGGTTTAAGAATAATGATTAAGAATTGGTTATTTCAACGTTGCAACTGTACTTAGTATAAAAATTGCTTGTGATTTTAAACTTTTTAACCTGTTGCAAAACCTTATTTGATTGAAACTCAGGCAGAAAAAAACATTTGATTAGGAATTTTAGGATGATTCTGAAATTATGGGAAATAATTTTACTATTGCCTTTGCAGGCTATATTTGTTTGGAGTATTCTTTTGGGCAGTTTTAAAATTGTGGGAAATAATTTACTGTTGCCTATGCAACCTAGATTTGGTTATCTTTAAGTATAAGGTCTTAAGAACAATGACTTGTTAAAGAGAAGTTCTGTTAACTTGCCTGAAATGGGTCGCATGCCTCTAATTAGATAAAGTATGTTACCTTCTGAAACTTTGGTAATTACTTTGGGTAATTTGTTAACATTATAAGTTATGCTTTAAATCCAGCTCTGCTGGACATGTGAGTTTTATGGAGTCATTTAACTATCCACTCTATTGTGAATCTTAATAGTTTTGAAGGTGATTTAGGAGAGACTAGAAGGAAAATTTGCATGTGGAAAAAGGTTGGGTGGGGTAGGAAGAAACAGGATCTTTTGTCTTCAAAGGTAAAGATTAAACTCATCCCCACTGCTATCTTTTATCCAAGGGTGCAATTTAGCTCACCTTTCCTCCCATCTGCCTCTTTGGAGGTAGAGTGGGGGTAAGGGCAGCCACATGGAATCCTCTCCTCCCACCCCCCTCACTAAGTGTGTTCCAGTCATTTTTTTTATCAAGTTGTAGCCACCTGGAGGAGCAAATTGTGACTTGAGTTAATTGATTGAATATTTATTTCTTTTGATACATAATGATTTCCTTGGTTAAGGAATATAGTCATAAATGTGATACATACTTTGGTAGGGTTATTTCTAAAAGTTTAATATTTTAAAGAACTTCTTGGATTCTTTTATGTGGTATTAGTATTTTCTGTATCAGATATTCTATCTAAGTTTTAATTGATTGTATTGGGTCATCCTGAAGTCATTTAAAGAGCCTCTGAAAATAATAGTTTTTTTTCTTTGTCCTTTTGAAAATGTTTCTATTATGGACAATATGCAATTTGGGATATTTGTCTATGTACTGGGTATTTGAAAAGCAAACTGGTTTGTAGGTATACTGTTCACTTATGAAACTGTCTACTTAGATATGAAGGAAGTGAATTTACTGAGACAAATTCTTACTGTTATTAATGTAAGGTTATGGTAAATATCTATTTAGGATTTATCTGAAACTTTGATTAATGAGATTTGTTATTGGAAGTAAAATTTCTTGGGCTTGTACTTAATATTATTTGGGAGTTTTAAAGTCTATTGGGACAATTATCTGAAATAAAACTGGGTTAAAGTGGCTTCCTGTATGAGCTTAGTTTTGATTGCTTATGTTATGTTATATTTATGTTCCTGCATTTTTTCTTTCTGTGACTGATTTCTATGATCAGAGCAATGATCAATAAGAAACTGTTAATGCAATTCAATTATACCATACTTTGTTGTTTCCAAAACAACAAAGTTATATGTAATCATTATATCCTAAATGCTTGGGCAAATAAGTATTTAGTTTGGTCATCTATATGTTACTGGATATTGTGTCTATGATATTAAAGTGTTTCTTTAAAAGATTTCTAACTGAGAGGACAATTAACAGTGGTCTGCTGTTTTTTATGGGTACTATAGCTGATAGTCTTTTGCTTGTGAGACAAGCATCTTTTCACATAGGAAGCTTCTGGCCAATATATTTTGGCCTCCCCACATCTTGTAGCAGTCCTTGTGGACCAGTCTTTCTATCTCAGATCTATCTCAGACTAAATCTAACCTTTATTTGTTAGATTTGTGGGGGTTTTTTGTTTGTTTTAGATTTTGGTCAAATTACAGATACTGACTTGCTTCATTCTGATTGTCAGCACACCACACCACACATATCCCCTACATGGACTGAGAGTCTCTGCCAGTGCCCAGCCTGAAGCAGTTTTGAAGGAGGCATTATCCCTTACCCCTGGTGGACTGATATGGGGGAATTTGGGGATGGTTGATGTGAATGATTGTTAAACCCTGATTGGGTCATCTATTACTGTGTGTTTTGAGATTCGGGATGGAAATTGTTAAAATTGTGTAACTATTGCTGTTATGTTTGAAGGATTTTTAGGAAACCCTACTATTCTCGTCTGTTATATATAGGAATTTTGATTCACTTTTAGGATTTATTTGTGGGATGGTTATTATATAGTTCCTTTCCGTGAGAAAAAAAGGGGGGAAGAAATTGGTCAGGAAATTGGGGAAATTGATGTATTTTCCCAAAATACCTAAAAGAATGGGAACAATTCCTATTCACTTTGCCTTAGGCACTTCTGCCCCACCCCCTACCTTACTAGTTCAGATTTAATTGGAAATCCTTAAATTTACTGGACTATGATTTGCTGGTTATGCTTTAACTTTGAAATCCCTTATTCTGTTGGAATTTCTCTAGCAGACTCAGTTTTGGGGATTTTTTTTTTTTTAGAAAAAACCAGAAATCAGACACCTGTCTTGGGACTGGCAGTCTCTCTAATTATTTCTCCACTCCTATAACCCCAGTTCCTTAATTAGTATTTCAGCATTCTCAAAGGACCTTGTAATTTTATATCAGGCCTCTAAAAGTTTGGGATTTGCCTGCCTTGATCTAACTGCATACGCTGACACTCTGCTCAGAAATCTGATCCTTTCTGCAGCCCTGTCCGTTCCTCTGGGCAGGGACAGGTGGAGCTATTCCAAGTGTCACCTTTCTCCCCTGGAGAGGGTTGCCCCTCTGAATGGGCAGCACGACTGTCTTAAACCCTGCTGCTCTATGAGCAGAGGATGAGTTTAATGCATAAATGACCACAGATCTAACTCATAGTGAATTGTCCATCTCAAACTGGATTTTCTGGCTGAGATGCTCTGGAACTGCAGAGGACCTGACGTGCTAGCAACAGGGAGCCTTTGTATTGCTGATTAATTCTGGGGTTATCAGGGAGAGACTTGTCTTTGCCATAAGTCCTTGCATTTTTCTAGTTTTATTTTGGTTTAGTTGTTTCACATAGGGTTGGTCAAAATTATGGTGCTTAGACCTTCCAGGTACCTAGAGGAAGATAATTCAATGATTTTTGAATATTCAGAAGAAAGAGAGTATGTTGGGATGTTGTGCCACAGTTCTCTTTTATTGTCCTGACTCAGTTTTCCTAATTGTCCTGACTCAGTTTCTCTAAATTGTCCTGCCTCGGTCTCCGTGAATTGTTCTGCCTCAGTTCCTAATTGTTCTGCAACACCACCCCTCCCTCCTAATCATGATGATCCAGATAAGGAGAAAGACCTTCTATCTTAGACACCATGACCCCTACTTATCAGATGCCTCCCCTGATCTGTCAGAACTGGATTGTCTGCTCTCAGCATTCTAACTCCACCCCGATCTCAGTCTACCCTTGTGTCTGAGCCATATGTATGTGTGTATATGTATATGTGTATATGTATATGTGTATATATATATATATCATTGAGAACTCCTGGATTCTTGGAGATGATAGTCTCATTTAGCCCTGGGACAAAACCATGGATCCATTTGATCCCAGTAAATCTCTCCCTTTCAAATAAAATATTAAATACTCTCTAATCTCTGTCTTGCTTCAGTTTCTCCAGCATTACATAACAACCAAAGAAAAAGGTGAGAATGATGTGGATTTACTCTCTTCTCCTGACAGGAAGAAGCTTATCTGGCTACTATCAGGCATAACCATAGACTATCTGGTTTGTTTGTAAGGCTGAAACTCTTCATCAACCTCCATCATCTATCCTTCAGACTTCTGGGCATCTTTAAACAACTTTTGAGATATGAATTAGAATATTTTTAGACAGATCTGAGATCTGATCTGCAGATACATTCCATCTGGCTCCTACTTAACCCCTCCCTCTCAGCTACCAAATTCTTCCCTAGTCCCAAGCAACTGAATTTCCCCTATAAAAGGTCTGCTCATGATGAAGATGTTTTGCTAAGTCCTTTTCAAGACTAAGCCCTTTGTCAGGTACTTTCTCATAGTATCTTCCCTTTATTGGCATTTTCCTCCTTCCCATAGCTAACTTTGTTTATAGTCTCCTAAACTCCTCTGTGGATCTAACCTGCCCGTCAATGGCACACCCAGGTCTCATGGCATAATCCTTTAATGGATTCTTCCAAATTCCTTTTCTTGGTAATCCTTTTGCTTTCCCAACTCTACTTAATATTTGCCACTCCTGGTGCCTATTTTACCTTCTATTTTGTCTGTAACCTCTTCCCCTAAATAAACCTACCTTTTGGCAAAGACAATGGCCATTATAAATTTGTCACATATTTATTTCGAACTAGAAATTGCTACTTTTGATGGGATGCAGCTTCTGGAGGAGATGTGGCAGTAACCCTAAGGCTACCTAGCCTTAATCCTAAAGCCACCTGGCCTTGGGAGTGCTGTAGTTCCACAAACAATGCTGGCTATCAGGTAACAATGTTGGTCAGTAACAACAAAGTTTTTAAGACAATAATAAGGTGCATACCAGACCACTCATCAACTCCACCTCTAAGACCACTCCTCAATTCTACCTTTAAGCCATAAAAATGGCATATCAGTGACATGAAGTACTTGATCTTTCTGTCTTTTTTCCTATAAATTTATCTTCTTGCTCCTGATCTTTGCTAAATTCTTTTGGAACTTAGCCTGCCTCAATTGACATTACAACTATAATAAACTTTGCCTCTTGATTTGGAGATGGACTCATCTGTAAATTCTTTTATGATACGTCATGACACTGGTCTAAAACCTAAGTTCAGGGTCACATTTGTGGCCCTCTACAGGGAGAATATGGTCTCCTCTGGTTTTTACCCCTCCCTATCAAGGAACGCCCTTCTCCCATTATTTTCTCCTTTGATCCTATAGCTGGGACATCCGAAGGCCCTGGGAGAAGGCTTATCTGAGTTATCTTAAGCTCCATGTTTAGCAAATTTTCCTTGACTGGGGACACCCAGACTTGGAAATTATTGCAATTTTCAACAAAGTTCCCTCCTAGCTAGGGAACATTTACCACCTTTTCATCTTCCCTGGAATGCTGGAGGAGGCAAAGCACATTAGGAATAAAAATTTGATGCCTTTTGGCAAAGATGGGACAGTCCTCTTCCATGTCATTTTTGCCTGTGTCTCTGTGGAGAATGTCTGTGTCGTGTTTGTTCTGAGCTAGATTTTGTTATCTAGAAAGATTTAAAATACAGCCAGCAAGAAAAAAAAAAAAAAAAAAAAAAAAAACTTCAATTCTGCTTTAGAATGCTGGAAAATATTTCTTGACTTCCATCTTAAAAAGGGAAAATCCCAACTTTTTTTTCCTGTGGACCCCAGTTTTGGCCAAGCTGGGGGTTACAGAATTAAAATTAGCTACTTAAAATTCTAGAATGGTTAAAACAATAGCATATTCTCAAGGTTTTGAGAGCCGTGATTAAGGAGTCTTAGTCATTTTAAGATTGCAAGAAAAATTCCTGAGATACTAAGGATAATTCTAGAAATTTACCCCATTCTGAAATAAGAGTGAGAAAGAGGAAACAAAAACACTAGGTAAATAGCAACTTTTTGCCAACTCTTTCCATATTCCTATGTCATCCAGAATCCTCCACTGGGAAAGTATCCCATAAGTATTTAGGAATCCTCCCTATAACTCTGATTACTCAGGAAGCTCCATTCCCCATAGTACAGAGTGTATCTCAGTTGAGGAGATTTGTAATAAAAGAGATATAGCCCATATCCCTCTCATTTTAGATCAGAGTAAGAAAAGAGAATGCTGAAGAATTGTCCAGCAAGTGCCTAGGAAGAATCTGGGTGCCCCAGCAGCACCAAGCATGGCAGTGTGAAGTGAGAAAGCCAGTCAGCCTCTGCATTAGATTGTAATGTGCAGATCTGCTCATTGGAGGATTTCTGTACCAGTCTGAATCCTGATCATGAGTGAGGAGTGAGGAGGAGGAACTCAATTGAATGGTCAAACATGGAATCTGTTTTTCCCAAATTCTCTTTACTATTATGTGTAGATGACTCTTTGCCACTTAGTATAACTCTGCTTTAATTACAACACAGGTTGTCACTGCCTCCTGACTTCTCAGGAAAGCTAAGAGTCCTTAGGAGGTATTGGGAGCTGAACCAGACACTGTCAGCAGGTTCCTTGGCTGGGTTGGAGGATCTTGTACCTCACCTATAGTTCCCCACTATCTGTGATCCTCTGCAGTAGGTAAGCCCACTACTCTCTATTTCACTTGCAGATATGTATTAACTATATAATTTACGGCTAATTATTTTATCTCTGCCCAGTTTTCTGATTTGAAAAGAGAAATAATAATGGTGGTTGGTGTGAAGATCACATGATTGCAAAAGTGGCTTAGCATAAAACAAATGCTTATATGGATGTTAACTATTTTACTGGATATACTTATTTCATATTTGATAACTTCACATGGATTTTTAGGGATGACCATGTTGAGATAAATAAGGCCAATGTTGAGATAAATGATTGTGTGTGTGTATGTGTGTGTGTGTGTGTGTGTGTGTAAAGTAATTTGGAAGCAAATTTAACTAAATTAAGGTTTCCACACTGGGCTCCCCTGGACTAAGAGGATAGTGTATAGAGGAAAGAGAATGCCCCCCCTTCCCTGACTGCAGCAAGAATAGATGGAAGAAGGGGTGAGATGAAGAGAAAAAATATACTCAATTCAGTGAAATTTATTGTTTGAGAGATGATAATAAAAGCAGTTTTAATGGAGCTTTACTCAAAGCGTGCTAAAGGGATATTTAAGTTATAATCTTTTTCACTGTCAGTGTTAACAGGAGATTTAAGAGTTTAAGAATTTTAGGAAAACAGAAAAGCAATGGTTTGCTACCTTAAAAACTCTTGCAGCAAACAACCTGCTTTTGAGGGGCTCTGTCAGTAAAAACTGACACTTAACCTTTTCTTTGCTCACAAAAGAGAAATGGTTTGTGTGAATTGAAAAATAACTAAATGGCAATTCAGTTTGTCTGGAACACTTCACTAGAACTTAGGAAGTTTCTTTAAAAAAAGGAAAAGGACCTATATGGACAAAAATATTTATAGCAACTCTCTTCTCAGGGCAAAGAATTGGAAATGACGGGATGACCATCAATTAGGAAATGGCTGGATAAATTATAATGTGGATATGGTATGGAAATTTCAACCTGGATGGAATATGCTGTGTAAGAAGTAATAGCAATGTTGTGGGATGTTAGGGAATCTCATAAACTAAAGTTAAGTCAATTTTAAAATATGTTCTATTTTAATTTAAGAATTGCCTTGTTTTCTCCCTAAAAAAAGGGGGGGGGGGAACATTTAAGGAAAGGGGGAAGCTGAAATCCTCCCTGAGAATTTCCAGAGTTGCAACAGCATGGGGACAAAATAAACTGAACAGCTAAAAGAAGGTGAAAACTTTATTTAGCTTTATTTTACAATGTTTTGTAAATGTAATTTAGGGAATTGGGTATTTCCACCTTTGCTAGAAAATTAAGAGGAAATTACAGCTAAGACTATTTTCCTAGTATAAAAATTCTAAGATTGTTAACTAAATTATTTGGAGTTATTATCATGTTAAACCTAAAGTCAGTACTTAACTGTGAGTGGAATGAGAGAGATAAGATGAAAGTCTTCTCAGTTCCTGTTCAAGTATGAAGATGTGCACTACCCTTTTCTCCCTTTACAGAGTTGAAGGAAATAGCAAACAGCACAACCCATGGAAGCCAATTAGTACTGGTAGGCAACAACAAACTCGGTCCCTTCCCTGAGGTCTCTGTCAACTCCCCTTAATTTGTAAGCTTGACAGTTTTCTTGAAACCATCAAGAAAAGCAAGGTCATCAGCCCTGAGAAATGAGCTTGTTTAGATGTATAGTTCCCAAACAAGGAATGTGTGTACTAAGAATCTATAAGCTTATTTAATGATTGGTTTTTGCACCAGGATGAGTTTAAACTCAAGAAGAAAAAAAAAAAAAAAAAACAAACATGTAAAACAAAATCTCTTATGTGTATGAGTCCTGGGAAACTTTTGTTGCTTATTGCAACTTCAAGAGAATAAAAATAATGTATCTACCCCTCAGCTATGATTAGTAGAATTTGCTATTAAGATATAAAATCTCTTGGGACTGTAACTGATATTCTTTTGAGTTTTGAATTTGGATTTAATTGCCTGATGGATTATAAAGTCAATAACCCACCATTCGAGGGAAATGCCTTAAGTTCCTCAGAGGGATACCATTCTGAGCTGTCACAGATGGATGTCTATCTAGGCAAGAACTAGGAGGACAGCCTTAGCTTCTGCTTAAAGTTGTATCCTTCTGATTTCCCAGTTCTGTTTCTTTGTTTTCCACTTGTTTACTCTCAAGTCTGCCTATGAAGTAAGATTGTTACTGCATGATTGGTTATCAAACAGAGCTAAGGATACTTTATCCTGTCATGTATGTGCTGAAGCCTGAGGGACCTGTTTTGATGCTATTATACTCATGTCCCTTCTTTTTCTTCTTTTAGCAAATTTCCAGTCACAGCAAGAAGTCAGTAGAAGCCACAACCCAAGTTTGTAAGATCTTGCTGTTTTCAACCTGAAAATATATGGTCATTAACTAGAGACCATTACTGATCACAAAATAGAAAATTTTGATTACATCAAATTAAAAAGCCTTTGTACAAATAAAACTAATGCAAACAAGATTAGAAGGGAAGCAACAAACTGGGAAAACATCTTCACAGTTAAAGGTTCTGATAAAGGCCTCATTTCCAAAATATATAGAGAACTGACTCAAATTTATAAGAAATCAAGCCATTCTCCAATTGATAAATGGTCAAAGGATATGAACAGACAATTTTCAGAGGATGAAATTGAAACTATTACCACTCATATGAAAGAGTGTTCCAAATCATTATTGATCAGAGAAATGCAAATTATGACACCTCTGAGATACCACTACACACCTGTCAGATTGGCTAAGATGACAGGAAAAAATAATGATGAATGTTGGAGGGGATGCAGGAAAACTGGGACACTGATGCATTGTTGGTGGAGTTGTGAATGAATCCAACCATTCTGGAGAGCAATCTGGAATTATGCCCAAAAAGTTATCAAATTGTGCATACCCTTTGATCCAGCAGTGTTTCTATTGGGCTTATATCCCAAAGAAATACTAAAGAAGGGAAAGGGACCTGCATGTGCCAAAATGTTTGTAGCAGCCCTGTTTGTAGTGGCTAGAAACTGGAAAATGAATGGATGCCCATCAATTGGAGAATGGCTGGGTAAATTATGGTATATGAATGTTATGGAATATTATTGCTCTGTAAGGAATGATCAGCAGGATGAATACAGAGAGGACTGGCGAGACTTACATGAACTGATGCTAAGTGAAATGAGCAGAACCAGGAGATCATTATACACTTCGACAACAATATTGTATGAGGACATATTTTGATGGAAGTGGATTTCTTTGACAAAGAGACCTAACTGAGTTTCAATTGATAAATGATGGACAGAAGCAGCTACACCCAAAGAAAGAACACTGGGAAACGAATGTGAACTATCTGCATTTTTGTTTTTCTTCCCGGGTTATTTATACCTTCTGAATCCAATTCTCCCTGTGCAACAAGAGAACTGTTCGGTTCTGCAAATATATATTCTATCTAGGATAAATGCAACATATCCAACATATATAGGACTGCTTGCTATCTAGGGGAGGGGGTGGAAGGAGGGAGGGGAAAAATCGGAACAGAAACGAGTACAAGGGATAATGTTGTAAAAAAATTACCCTGGCATGGATTCTGTCAATATAAAGTAATTATTAAATAAAAATTTAAAAAAAAAGAAAAAAAAGAAAATATATGGTCATTAAATCCTGAATAATTAGTTAAATGACTAAATATATAGTTGTATGAAATTAGGTTCCTAAATTGATATACTATCTGTGAGACCTGCTATTGTATTGATTATTGAAACAAAATCTGAAACATCTTCAGTACGATTTAGATCTTGTCATTCACTGAATCTGCCTCAAAGAAACAACTGCATATTTTCCTGTGCAAGGCTAAAATGTGTAGCTATTCAAGGCCCTGACATACTTCCCCTAAAGTGGGGCCTTTCAAGCCAAGGCTTGTATGACTCTAAAAGCAAAACTGACCTCTGCCCCAGCCTTAGCCCGACCTAATTTAGAAAAGCCTTTCACTCTGTTTGCTGATGAAAGGCAGGGGTCTTGATTCAGTCCCTGGGATGCAGTTTCTGATCTGTTGCTCACTTCTCAAAGAAATTTGGTGTCCTTGGGATGACTCTCCTGCCTTCCGGCAGTGGTTGCCACAGTCCTTCTAATTGAGGAAGTCTCCAAGCTTACCTAGGCCAGATAGTTCTATCTCCCTACCAGGTTCAGACCATTTTTTAAATCCAAAAGTGAGTTGCGAGTGGGAAGCTTGCCAGATATCAGGCTCTCCTGTTAGATACCCCCTTTTAACTCTATAATTGTGCTACACTCTCAGTCCTGCCCTGATAGCACTCAGTTGGGTGACATTATTTACAATTGTGAGGAAGCTTTAGATTATGTCTACCTCAGTCAGCCTTACTTGAGGAATATTCCTGAATGATTTACTGATGGGTCCAGTTTTCTATAAACCAGGGAAAGGAAGGCAGATTATTCTGTGGTAAACCTCAATAGAATCTTGGAGGCTAAGCCACTCCACCTGGGACCCTTGCTCAAGGGCCAAATTCATTGCCCTCACCAGCGATTTAAAACTGGGGAAAGGCCCTCCAATTCCTTTTTTTATTGGGAGAAACAATTAGAAGGTCTGCCCAGTTGTGCCCAAGTAAATCCTGAAGGGGCTGTTAAAAACACACCCCCTCCTGTAGCCCACCTAGAGGAGGGGTACATTCCCAGGGGAGAACTGGCAGATAGATTTTGCACAAGTGCCCCCTTCTAGAGATTTCAAACTGCTTTTTTGGTCTTTGTTGACACCTTTACTAATTGGATAAAAGCCTTTAAGACTGAAAGGCTCAGATATTTTGCCAAAGGACATCATACTTCATTTTGGTCTGCACAGCTCTTTTCAGAGTGACAATGACTTACCTTCACTTCTCAAATAACCCAAGTGGTGGTTGAAGCATTTAAGATTAATTATTATCTCCACTCAGCCTGTCATCCTCTCTATCCAATGCTGAATGCCTTTTAAACATCATAGTGCTTGCACCCTAGGCCACTTGAGCACTCCTTTCACTGTGTATAATGCAACTGTTCCATCCTTTGCCCCTATTTCTTTGAGAAGACAAAATAAGGGATTTGGGGGAAAATGCTTCTTGGTATACAAGGAAAGGCACAGCAATGTTAATTCCCTGGGTAGGATATTCAGAACATGAAAATATCCTCTTTAACCTGACTGCCACAATCAACCAACTGGCCAGTGAAACTGCACACTCTCTGAGAGATCGAGGAATTCCTGGACTCTCTAACTAACATGGTTTTAGAAAATGATTATCTCCTTGCCTTCATGTGGTGTCTGTGTCTTTGCCAATACCTCCTACTGTAGGTACATCAACAACTCAGAGAAGGTTGAGCTTCATACTGAGAGGATTGTAGAAAAAGCTGACTGGATACAAAGCATTCAGGATAGCCTTATCTCTCCCCCTCTTATTCCCCCACCCCTTCTATCTTCCTCTTGGTGGGGTTCCTATTTACTGTCCCTGCTAATCCCCATACTAACTCCATTTTTGAATATTCTTTTTTTTTTCTCATTTTTGGCCCTTACATTTGTAATCTACTTGTGAGCCTTCCAGACTCCAAGCCATGAACTTCCAACTATTTGTTCAAATACCTGCTACCTAATTCTGACACTCAGCAATCCCTAGATGGTGCTATTATCACCTTAAAGTCACATATGTCCCCTCTTCAGTCTGGACCCCAATAGGCAGGGCCAGCTCTATACCCCTTATCAGCTGAAGCAGTTCCAGAAGATGAGACTTTCGTCCCTTTGCTGTAAATGAAATTGGGTTCCAATGCTTGAGGAGGGAATGATGGGATGCAGCTTCTAGGAGAAGATGTGGCAGTAACCCTAAGGCTACCTGGCCTTGGGAGTGCTGTAGTTCCACAAACAGTGCTGGCTATCAGATAACAATCTGCTGTTTCAAAGACAATAATGAGGTACATATCAGATTACTCCTCAAATCTACCTCTAAACCACAGAATTCAATAATGAGGTGCATACCAAACTATTCTTCAATCCCCTCTCTAAGACCATTCCTCAATTCTATCTCTAAGCCATAAAATTAGCATATCAGTGACTTGAAGCATCTGATTTCTCTTTTTCCTATAAATTTATTTTCTTGCTGCTAGTTCTTTGCTAAATTTTTTTTGGAACTTAGACTGCTTCAATTGGTGTTATAATTATATTTTGCCCCTTGACCTGGAGATGTGTTCAAGCCTGCAAATTCTTTTGATACCTTGCAACATGGGTCTAAAACTCCAACTTTTGGGTCTCCTCCTCAACACCTTGACCTCATCAAAAATACTATGCTTAATCCACATTGAAAATTCATAGTTCTCTCTCTAGATGTGGATGGCACTTTCTATTACAAGTTTATGGGAACTGACTTGAATCACCTCACTTTTGAAAAGAGCCAAGTCTATCACAGCTGATCATCACATAATCTTATTGATTCTGTGCACAATGTTCTTTTGGTTCTGCTCACTTAGCATCATTTATTATTATTGTTAGCATTTGCTTAAGTCTCTCCAGGCTATTCTGAAATCAGCCTGTTCATCATTTCTTATAGAATAATAATATTTCATTACATTCATATACCATAACTTATCCAGCCATTCCCCAGCTGAGGGGCTTAAACTCAATTCCAGTTCCTTGCTACCACAAAAAGGGCTATTACAAACATTTTTGCACATGTGAGTCCTTTTCCTTCTTTTATGATCTCTTTGGAAGATAGACCCAGTGGCAACACTGCTGGATCAAAGCCCTTTGGGCTTAGCATGAATACATTTCTAAAGAAGGCATTCTCCAATATCTAGGGCAAAGAAAGGAAGTAAATTGGAAAACCTTATTGCTTAAGTATGGTCATAAAACCCCTCTGAAGGAATAGAAAGAATTCAAACATACAGTCAATCCATGCTAACAGTAGCTAAGGAATGACTTGAATTAATTAATTTAGGACAATTCCCCAACTTCCATTTAGCTAAGAATTCAGGAATTGCAATACTGAGCAGCCTTAAGGGACTGTACCAGTTGCTGCAATCTTAATACAAAATTCCACAGAAATATCATAATACCGTTGCTTGAAAATAGCAACAGACTAGCTATGCATGCAGCAAGGGTGCTGGGCAGACTAAGATACCAACAGCAGCAATAAATACAAGCCATAATCCACCTTTGTGGTGAGCATCAAAATCTTATTCATCACAAAGTATTAATTACCTATACCCTCTTCCTCAAATACAAATTCAACCCAATTCAATTTAAAAAAAAAAAAGATATTTCTGGATATAGCCAATGTGAGAATTTGTGTTACAAAGGGTTTTCTTTCCTTCAGTTTGTTTCATGCTCCCACTGAAAAGAGAGGAGATAGAAGGGAGAAAAAAAATGCTCATTTAATTTTAATTAAAAGGAAGAAAACAAACATTTATCAGGTGCCTACCATATTCCCAGCACTGTGATATACAAATATTGTATTTGATCCTTACAACAACCCTGTGAAGTAGGTAAGAACATTAAGATCCATCTCCTCAGTAGTAAAACAGTCCAACTCATACACAAAAGGAATCTTTACCATGATATACTCAACAATTGGGCATACAATCTCTGCTAGAAGACATCCTAAGTGGAAGAATCCACTAACTTTCAAAGGAGTCTATTACATCTTTTTTTATAAGGATATTTTTTCTGATTTCAAACCTAAAATTGCCTCTTTTTGAGTTACACTCATTGATCCTGGTTCTACCAGGAGGTCATGGAACGAATCTATTCTCTCTTTTTCAAGGTTGCTCTTCAAAAACTTAACATACTCAGTTCCTTCATTTGATTTTTGTATTCAAAGCCCTTCACCAACTGGATGCCTTTCTCTGCATACTATTCAGTTTATCAATATCCTTTTCAACTTAAGGTGTCTAGAAAGGAATACAATATTCCAGATAAATATAGAGTATCTATTTCTTATTCCTAGAATCTGTACATATCCTTTTTTCTTTGCATTTTAAAATTTATTTATTTTAATAAACATTGTTTTGTGAATCATGTTGGGAGAGAAAAATCAGAAAAGGACCCATAGGAAAGGAAAAAAATCAGAAAACAGAAGTGAACATAGTATATATTGATTTACATTTAATCTCCATAGTTACTTTTCTAGATGCAGGTGGCATTTTCTGTCCAAAGTCTATTGGATCGCTGAATCACTGAGAAGAACCAAATCTTTCATAGCTGATCAGCACATATTCTTGCTGTTATTGTATACGTTATATTCCTGATTCTGCTTGTTTTACTCAGCATCAGTTTGTATAAATCTTTCCGGGTCTTTCTAAAATCAGCTCATTCATCATTTCTTATAGAACAATAATATTCCATAACCTTCATATACTACAACTTATTCAGTCATTCTCCAATAGATGGGCATCTATTCATTTTCCAATTCTTTGCTACCACAAAAAGAGCAGTTACAAACATAACTGCACATGGGGATCTGTTTCCCTCCTTGGGATTCAACTCCAATAGAAACACTGCTGGATCAAAGGGTATGCTGAGTTTTATAGCCCTTTGGGCATAGTTCCAAATTGCTCTCCAGAATGGATGGATTACTTCACAATTCTACCAACAATGCATTAGTGTCCCAGTTTTCCCACATCTCCTCCAACATTTTTTGGATATCTTTTCCTGTCATCTTAGCCAATTTGAAAGGTGGTAAGGTGTACCTCAGAATTGTTTTAATTTCCATTTTTCTAATCAATAGTGATTTAGAACATTTTTTCATATAACTACAAATGGCTTACATCTTATCATCTGAGAATTGTCTGTTTATATCCTTTGATCATTTATCAATTGGGGAATAACTTGTATTCTTATAAATTTGACACAGTTCTTTATATATTTTAGAAATGCGGCCTTTATCAGAAATACTGGCTTTAAAGATTATTTTCCCAGCTCTGTATTTCCCTTTTAATCTTGTTTCTGTTGGTTTGTTTGTGCAAAACCTTTTTAATTTAATGTAATCAAAGTTGTTCATTTTACCTTTCATGATGTTTTCTAGTTCTTCTTTGGTCATAAATTCCTCCCTTTTCCAAAGATCTGATAGGTAAATTATTCCGTGCTCTCCTAGGTATCATCTTTTATGACCAAATTACATATTCTCTTTGACCTTATTTTGGGATGTGATAATCTATACATATCTTAATGGAGACAAAGGTCAAATTAGTTTAACTACCATCTCTTAATACCAATTTATACTGAGCTTGTAGCCTACTAAAATCCATAAATCTCTTTTGAAAAGATGGCTATTACCACTAGCTTGGCTGGTGAAATTGATTTATTGTTCCTGAGTAATGACTTATTATTCATCCCAATCAAATTTAATCTTATTAAAATTCAGCCCAATGCTCTAGTATCAAGATTCGTTTGGATCCTGACTCTCCGTGTATTGATTATCTCCCTTTGCCAAACTTTGTCATTTCATAAGCAATTTACGCCTTTAGAATGTGATAAAACGCCACAGGGCCATGGACAGATTTATAGGGCAACTAAGGATTATTAAAGGGAAAGAAAGTAGATTTCTTATTTATTTTAGGTACTCCACTGGATACCTCGCACTACACTACCATTCATTAAACTTTTAACAAATATTGTTTGAGTCTAGCAATCCATCCAATTGTATTAATGTCTAGCATCTCCATAAGAATAGTTTAAGATAAGTTGTAAAAAGTCTTTGCTAAAATAGAGGTCAACCCTATCCATAGCATTTCTTCATCTACTAGTTTAGTAATCCCATTAAAAAAAAAAAAGATATGAGATTAGTTTTATGTAATACATGTAGCTAGGTGGCTCAAGTGCCTGGCCTGGAAACAGAAAAACCTAACAGCTTCAGACACTAGCTGTGCAATTCCAGGAAAGTCACTTCTGTCCATCCTTGATCAATTGAAACTGAGTTAGGTCTTTTTGTCAAAAGAGTTTTCCCACATCCCTGCCACCATTCATCATTATCTTTTCCTATCATTTTAGCCAATCTGAGAGGTATGTAGTAATATTTCAGAGTTGTCTTAATTTGCATTTCTCTGATCAAGAGTCTGCCTCAGTTTCTCATCTGTAAAAAATTAACTAAAGAAGAATTAACAAACTGTTCTAGTATATTTGCCAATAAAATTCCAAATGGAATTATGAAGAAACATAATTTAAATGACTGAACAATACCAAAATAAGTCCCACACAGACCACCTGTTGGCAGGATTAGGGAGACTGTTACTCTCACTCTCTTTCTACTAAGGGTCTTCTCTCAGTTCTAAGTCTACTCACATATAGACTAAAGTTTAGGCTTATAAGAGCTTAACCTCTGATGAGACAAGAGATAATGTTCTCTTTAATTATTTTGTTTGTTTATGTTATAAAGCAGCAGTCATCAAAACCATTTGGTACTGGATAAGAAATAGTCTAGTTGATCAATGGAAAAGATTAGGTTCACAGGACAAAATAGTCAATAGTAATCTGGTGTTTGACAAACCCAAAGACACCAGCTTTTGGGATAAAAATTCACTATTTGACAAAAACTTCTGGGAAAATTGTAAACTAGTATGGCAGAAACTAGGCACTGACCCACATCTAACACCATATACCAAGATAAGATCAAAATGGGTTCATGATCTAGACATAAAGAATGAGATTGTAAACAAATTAGAAGAAAATAGGATCTCAGATCTGTGGAGAAGTTTTATGGGCCAGAACTCTGAAACAAGAATCCTTACAAGGTGTTGAGTCAGTAGAATTGAAGACAATGGTTGTCTAGTTTAGCATGGTGATTAATAGTTCTCTAATTTCAATATGATTGATTTAATCTTACAACAAATAATGGTTTCCTAGTGATATAATGATGGGTTTATACTCAGTGTAGAGCATGTAAACTGGGAGCCTCAGCCAGATTCATTAAGGGACAGAGAAGACAAAGGACTGGAGGCGGGAGCTCAAGCTCTCGGAGCCAAGGAGAGAGATTCATTCCATCTTCGGTCAGACTCCTGGTGGCTCTCCTGGGGGACTGAGAGACAGATTCATTCATCCCATATCACACCCTGTAGTGGCAGGCCTGTCCTCCTGCATTTTCTCCAAAACCAAGTTGTCTCAGAAGGCCACAAGAAAGCTAGCTGAGCACCAGGCAAAGGAGACAATAAAGACTTTTGGACTTTAACACCTGACTATTTTTGTGGTGATTACTCTACTGAAAGGAAAGCTGCCCTGCGACCTCCAGAAAACCACCAAAAGCATTGCAGAGAAGGAAAGAATTTGTGACCAAAGAACCAGAGATCATTATTGATCACAAAATAATTTTGATTATATTAAGTTAAAAAGTTTTTGTACAAACAAAACTAATGCAGGCAAGAGTAAAAGGGAAGCAATAAAGTGGGAGAACAGTTTTACATTTAAAGGTTCGGATAAAGGCCTCATTTCTAAAATATATAGAGAATTGACTCAAATTTATAAGAATTCAAGCCATTCTCCAGTTGATAAATGGTCAAAAGACATGAACAGACAATTTTCAAATGAAGAAATTGAAACAATTTCTAGTCAAATGAAAAGGTGCTCCAAATCATTCTTGATCAGAGAAATGCAAATTAAGACAACTCTGAAATATTACTACACACCTCTCAGATCGGCTAAAATGACAGGAAAAGATGATGAATGGTGGCGGGGATGTGGGAAAACTGGAACACTGTTGCATTGTTGGTGGAAACCATTCTGGAGAGAAATTTGGAACTATGCTCAAAAAGTTATCAGACTGTGCATACCCTTTGATCCAGCAGTGTTACTTCTGGGTTTATATCCCAAAGAGATACTAAAGAAGGGAAAGGGACCTGTATGTGCAAAAATGTTTGTAGCAGCCCTGTTTGTAGTGGCCAGAAACTGGAAACTGAGTGGATGCCCATCAATTGGAGAATGGCTGAATAAATTGTGGCATATGAATGTTATGTAATGTTATTGTTCTGTAAGAAATGACCAGCAGAATGATTTCAGAAAGGCCTGGAGAGACTTACATGAACTGATGCTGAGTGAAATGAGCAGAACCAGAGATCATTATATGTAATATTCGGGCTAGCTCTCTGGAGGTCCTTCGGACAGGCTTGATCTCAGCAGGGTAGATACCATGAAAATGGCCAGGAATAGAGTCTAGAGTCTTTACTGTCTCCTTCATAGTCTGTGTCTGTCATAGTCTGACCCAGTCTTGCATGCAGGAGGCAGGACAGCCACCAGGAGGATGGTCAAAGGCAGAATGTCTCATTTCCAGTTCTTCTCAGCCCTTAAATATCCTATTACAATTACATCATCATAGCATTCTGAATATGTGTAAACTAGAGAACCATTACATCACCATGCTTAGTAAGTATATGTGTACTAGAGAACCACCATCTCATCAATTCCACTGAGTTAACTAACACCTTGCTATAAATATCCTTGTTTCACTATACTTCTCCAGAGTTCCAGCCCTCTATAATTATACAAGGCAATAAGACTATACAATGATTAATTCTGATGGACATGGTCCTCTTCAACAATGAGATGATTCAAACCAGTTCAACTTGTTCAGTGATTAAGAGAGCCATCTACACTCAGAGAGAGGACTGTGGGAACTGAGTGTGGAACACAACATAGCATTTTCACTTTTTCTGTTGATATTTACTTGCATTTTATTTTCTTTCTCAGGTTTTTTTTTCCTTCTTTATCTGATTTTTCTTGTACAACAAGATATCTGTATAAATATAAATATAGATATTGGATTTAACATATATTTTAGCATATTTAACATGTATTGTACTACCTGCCATCTAGGGGAAAGGGTGGGAGGAAGGAGGGGAAAATTTGGAACAGAAAGTTTTGCAAGGGTCAATGCTGAAAAATTACCCATGCATATGTTTTGTAAATAAAAAGATTTAATAAAAATGTAAAAAAATTATTTTATTATGATCCTCCCCCTGAAGTCCTAGAAAAAAATCACAATATACAATGCTGAAGTATGGTTTAATGGTCTTTCTGAAATGGGGAAGAAGGTATTCAGTTTATAATGTAAATCAGGTACAGACTAGCTCTTTCTTCCACACAAAAAAATGCAAAACACATACACACACACACACACACACATATTCTCACTCACTAACAAATGTTTAAACAAATAGGAACAGAAATTCCTAACTACTATGAGGCTCTTGAAAGGCTGACGTTTAAAGCAAAAGCAAAATATGCAGCATTTTGTGGAACTGCTGAATTGACATTTCATCTTTACTTCCAGATCCATATCCTCTAGCAAGCCAGGTCAAGAGTTTGGCTCACCCTCCAGTGGGTGATCTTCTCCTCCAAACAACACAGTATTAATTTCTGGGGCTCTTCCTGAAGTACAGTTGGCACCAGGGACCCAAGTTGCTCCTAACCTCTCAAACTCAGAAGATTGTCCTCAACGCTCAAAAGATTTGTCTTAGGGTGGTTATGCAGTCCCCTCCATTCAGAAATGAAACCAATAGAAGAGGTAGTCCAAGACTAAATCTAGAAAACTAAAAAGGGCATGTCTTGTTTTATACTAATAAACATCATGTTAATTTGCCTCCTGGATTCCTTGTGAGACTTCCTGAAAAGAAAAGGTTACATGCTATCCATTTGAAGTGAAAAGAAAAAAAGAGAAAACAGAAACTTTTCCTCCTTTTTTAGTCAAAGTAGGACCCCAAACCCCAACTGCATTCACAAAGTAGGAAGAAAGGATCACAAAGAAATCACTTTTATTATACTGTGTCTTTTCAAAGCATGCAAGTCCTTAGCATGGAGCTATATGTGACCATCAAGAAGCATCCAGGACAGCTCAACACATGTCCCACTGGTGGTAATCTATTGAAAGCATAGCAGAGGGTCCTGTTTATCTACCATTACCCCGATATGATCTCTTCTAGAATTTTCCTAGGAATCCCATTGTGAAAAATAATGCCATTAGACATGAGAGAGAGGGGTGAAATTAAAATTTTAATTATATAAGTGCAGTTGTATGAGGACATATTTTGATGGAAGTGGATTTCTTTGACAAAGAGACCTGAGTTTCAATTGATAAATGACGGACAAAAGCAGCTACACCCAAAGAAAGAACACTGGGAAACGAATGTGAACTATCTGCATTTTTGTTTTTCTTCCCCGGGTTATTTATACCTTCTGAATCCAATTCTCCCTGTGCAACAAGAGAACTGTTTGGTTCTGCAAACATATATTGTATCTAGGATATACTGCAACATATCTAACATATATAGGACTGCTTGCCATCTAGGGGAGGGGGTGGAGGGAGGGAGGGGAAAAATCGGAACAGAAATGAGTGCAAGGGATAATGTTGTAAAAAAAATTACCCTGGCATGGATTCTGTCAATATAAAGTAATTATTAAATAAAAATTTTTTTTTAAAAATTATATAAGTGCAGAAGGGATTATAGAATAGACACACTTGGAATCAGCACACATCTTTTTTACATCCTGCCATACAAAACATTTCCCCATTGAGTACCAGAAAGGTCACAGCTTATCCAGAGCACCTAATCCTCCCACATGAGTTTGAGTCTCTATCTCTGATCACATCATTACGTTTGCCCTTGGTGTAGAGGACCAGAACTCTGGAGAAGTATACTTGAAACAAGGTGTTCACTCAGTGGAACTGATGAGATGATGTTTTTCTAGTTCACATATATACTTAGTATGGTGATGTAATAGTTCTCTAGTTCATACATATTCAGTATGCTGTAATGATGTAATTGTACTAAGGTAATATAAGGGCTGAGAAGGACTAGAAATGATTCATTCCATCTTTGACCAGCCTCATGGTGGGTCTCCTGCTTTTATCACTTCTCCACAAAGACCAAGGACTCGGGCTGATCCTGAAGTCCTCCAGAAAGCTAGCCCGAACATTACACCTTGGCATTCACTGTATTTGGACATAGTTCAGTTCTTCCCAGATTCCCTATTATGAAGATGAGTATTACAAAGGTAATTTCTTAAAAGTCTAATTGCCCCACATGAGTTTCCACCTCTAATTACATCATTACTTCTCACCAGAGCATAAATCCTTTTTTTTAAATAAAGTTTTTTATTTTTAAAACATATGCACGGATAATTTTACATTTGCCCTTGCATATCCTTGTGTTTCAGATTTTCTCCTCCTTTCCCCCATCTCCTCCCCTAAAGGTAAGCAATTCAATATATGTTAAGCATGTTAAATATATGTTAAATCCAATATGTATAAACATATTTATACAATTCTCTTGCAGCACAAGAGAAATCAGATTTAAAAAAAAGTAAATGAGTAAGGAAACAAAATGCAAGCAAATAACAAAAAGAGTGAGAATGTTGTTGTGATCCATATTCAGTTCCTACAGTCCTCTCTCTGGGTATAGATGGCTCTCTTCATCCCAGGATCATTGGAAATGGCATCAATCATCTCATTGTTGAAGAGAGCCACGTCCATTAGAATTGATCATCATATAGTATTGTTATTGAAGTAGATAATGATCTCCTGGTCCTGCTCACTTCACTCAGCATCAGTTCATGTTAAGTGTCTCCAGTCCTCTCTATATTCATCCTGCTGGTCATTTCTTATAGAACAATAATATTCGTAACATTCATGTAACACAATTTATTCACTGGACTTATATCTCAAAGAGATCTTAAAAAAGGGAAAAGACCTGTATGTGCCAACATGTTTGTGGCAGCCTTTTTGTAGTGGCCAGAAACTGGAAACTGAGTGCATTCCCATCAATTGAAGAATGGCTGAATAAATTGTGGTATATGAATATTATGGAATATTATTGTTCTATAAGAAATGACCAACAGGATGATCTCAGAGAGGTCCGGAGAGACTTACATGAACTGATGCTGAGTGAAATGAGGACCAGGAGATCATTATATACCTCAACAACAATACTATATGATGATCAATTCTGATGGATGTGTGTAACGACCGTGCTAGCACCCAGGACACCCCAGAATTAGCCGGAGTCAGGATAAGCAAAAGTCCTCAGTCTTTATTCTTGGTCTTAGATGCAGGATTGAACAGGATGTAAGCAGATTCTCCTGCTTCTCATCTACCTTCTCGTCTACCTCCAAGAATGTGTCCCTGGCTAGCTTCACTTCATCCCCCAGTCCCTTCTACAATCCTCTATACACCAATCATTGAGCCAGCACAGATAGTGGAAAGGACCATTTTCCAAACATATGCCCATAGAGTATTGCCCAATCAATAATTAGCCTCAAGCGCTCAGCAGTCCTGACCTCAGTGCATCAACCCAATAGTTTCAGCCCTTTACAGACGTGGCCCTCTTCAACAATGAGATGAACCAAATCAGTTTCAATAATGCAGTAGTGAACAGAACCAGCTACACCCAGCGAAAGAACTCTGGGAGATAACCATGAATCATTACATAGAATATCTAATCCCTCTATTTTTGTCCGTTGGCATTTTTGATTTCCTTCACAGGCTAATTGTACACTATTTCAGAATCCGATTCTTCTTGTGCAGCAAAACAACTATATGGGTATTTATACATATATTGTATTTATCATATACATATTTAACATGTATTGGTCTACCTACCATCTGGGGGAGTGTGTGGAGGGAAGGAAGGGAAAAATTGGAACAAAAGGTTTTGCAATTGTCAATATTAAAAAATTACCCATGCATATAACTTCTAAATAAAAAACTATTAAAAACAAAAACAAAAACACTGCTGCATCAAAGGGAATGCCAATTTGATAACTTTTTGAACATAGCTCCAAATTGAGCTTCAGAATGCTAGATCCATTCACAACTCCATCAACAAGTATCAGTGTCCCAGTTTTCCCACATCCCATCCAACATTTGTCCTTGTCTCTTCCTGTCATCTTAGCCAATTTGAGAGATAGAGTGGTATCCCAGAGTTGTCTTAATTTGCACTTCTCTGATTAATAGTGATTTAGAGCACCTTCTCATATGATTAGAAATAGTTTTAATTTTCTCATCTGAAAATTGTCTGTTCATATCTCATTTATCAATTGGAGAATAGCTTGGATTCTTATAAATTTGAATCAGTTCTCTATATATTTTAGAAATGAGGCCTTTATCAGAACCCTCAAATATAAAAATGATTTCCCAATTTATTACTTTCTTTCTGTTTTTGTCTGAATTAGTTTTTAACTTAATATAATCAAAATTATCTGGTGTTCAATTATGAATTCCAGTTCTTCTTTGGACACAAATTCCTTCCTTTCTCCACAGATCTGAGAGGTAAACTACCCTATGTTCCTTTAGATTGTGTATATTACTCTTTATATCTAAATCATGAACCCATTTAGACCTTATCTTGGTATGTGGTGTTAGGTGTGGGTTGAGCCCTAATTTCTTCCACACCAGTTTCCAATTTTCCTAGCAGTTTTTGTCAAATAGCGAGTTCTTATCCCAAAAACTGGGGCCTTTGGGTTTGTCAAACACTAGATTGCTATTAGTTATTGCCGGTTTTGTCCTGTGAACCTCACCTATTCTACTGGTAGACTACTCTTATTTCTTAGCCATTACCAAATAGTTTTGATGACTGCTGCTTTATAATATAATTTTAGGTCTGACACAGCTAGGCCACCTTCATTAGCTTTTTTTTTTTCATTAATTCCCTTGAAATTCTTGATCATTTGTTCTTCCAGATGAACTTTTGTTACTATTTTTTCTAGATGTGTAAAATAGTTTCTTGGGAGTTTGATTGGTATAGTACTAAATAAGTAGATGAATTTAGGTAGTATTGCCATTTTTATTATATTTGCAGAGCATAAATCTTTAATTACACCTTCCCTTCCGCTTGTAAATTCCCACTTCTTCTTTTTTTTTTTATTTAATAATTACATTATATTGACACTCATTTCTGTTCCGATTTTTTTTTCCCCTCCCTCCCTCCACCCCCTCCCCTAGATGGCAAGCAGTCCTTTATATGTTGGATATGTTGCAGTATATCCTAGATACAATATATGTTTGCAGAACCAAACAGTTCTCTTGTTGCACAGGGAGAATTGGATTCAGAAGGTATAAATAATCCAGGAAGAAAAACAAAAATGCAGATAGTTCACATTCGTTTCCCAGTGTTCTTTCTTTGGGTGTAGCTGCTTTTGTCCGTCATTTATCAATTGAAACTCAGGTCTCTTTGTCAAAGAAATCCACTTCCATCAAAATATGTCCTCATACAATATCGTTGTCGAAGTGTATAATGATCTCCTGGTTCTGCTCATTTCACTTAGCATCAGTTCATGTAGGTCTCTCCAAGCCTCTCTGTATTCATCCTGCTGGTCATTTCTTACAGAACAATACTATTCCATAACATTCATATACCACAATTTACCCAGCCATTCTCCAATTGATGGGCATCCATTCATTTTCCAGTTTCTAGCCACTACAAACAGGGCTGCTACAAACATTTTGGCACATACAGGTCCCTTTCCCTTCTTTAGTATTTCTTTGGGATATAAGCCCAATAGAAACACTGCTGGATCAAAGGATATGCACATTTTGATAATTTTTTGGGCATAATTCCAGATTGCTCTCCAGAATGGTTGGATTCGTTCACAACTCCACCAACAATGCAATAGTGTCCCAGTTTTCCCGCATCCCCTCCAACATTCATCATTATTTTTTCCTGTCATCTTAGCCAATCTGACAGGTGTGTAGTGGTATCTCAGAGTTGTCTTAATTTGCATTTCTCTGATCAATAATGATTTGGAACACTCTTTCATATGAGTGGTAATAGTTTCAATCTCATCCTCTGAAAATTGTCTGTTCATATCCTTTGACCATTTATCAATTGGAGAATGGCTTGATTTCTTATAAATTTGAGTCAGTTCTCTCTATATTTTGGAAATGAGGCCTTTATCAGAACCTTTAACTGTGAAAATGTTTTCCCAGTTTGTTGCTTCCCTTCTAATCTTGTTTGCATTAGTTTTATTTGTACAAAGGCTTTTTAATTTGATGTAATCGAAATTTTCTATTCTGTGATCAGTAATGGTCTCTAGTTCATCTTTGGTCACAAATTTCTTTCTCCTCCACAAGTCTGAGAGATAAACTATTCTATGTTCCTCTAATTTATTTATAATCTCGTTCTTTATGCCTAGGTCATAGACCCATTTTGATCTTATCTTGGTATATGGTGTTAAGTGTGGGTCCATGCCTAATTTCTGCCATACTAATTTCCAATTATCCCAGCAGTTTTTATCAAATAATGAATTCTTTTCCCAGAAGTTAGGGGCTTTGGGTTTGTCAAACACTAGATTGCTATAATTGACTATTCTGTCTTGTGAGCCTAGCCTTTTCCACTGATCCACTAATCTATTTCTTAGCCAATACCAAATGGTTTTGGTGACTGCTGCTTTATAATATAATTTTAGAGTAAATTCCCACTTCTGATTAAATTTTCCCTTGTTTGGCTCTATTTCTTAGGTTTCCATTTCATTTTTCTGATTTGTTTCACAGCTCTGTGGAAACTAAATCCTCATCCAATTCTCACACTATCAAGCTCATTGGTTACAGTTGGTAGAGTATCTTTTGTCTTTCCTTTTTTAGAAAAAAAAATATTAGATTTGCTCTTCTCCAATCTTACGGTTTCTTGCCCAAGTGCTATAATCTTTGAAACATCACTAGCATGACTCAGTACTAACATCTTCTAGGTTTTTTTCCCCTATAAACTAAAGATGAAGTTCATCTGGGCCAGGTGACTTGAAATGAACTGAAGATAATTAAATGCTTTTCTGAGACATAAAATCTTTATTTTTGTTCTGTCATTTCCAAGTGTCCTCTGCAAAAAAAAAAAAAAAAAGAAAGAAAGAAAGAAAATGAGAATGGAAAAAATAATTTCACAAATAGTCTTTTGTTTTAAGTAATTTTTCTTCCCATTGTATGCAAAGGTCCTATTCTTTTTGATTCTCACTTTCCTTCCCAAACCCTTTGTTCTTGATTTCCTTCAACAGTTTCAGCAAACTGAGTTGTAGCAAACCCCAAACTATCTGGATAGAGACTGTAGAGAGTCTGTATAGAGACACTTGTCTCCACTGCTCTTGACCTTGCTTTTATCTTCTGCCCGTTTTTACACAAAAAAGGTCACATGAATCATACTCCATGTTTCAGAGAAGTCAGGGCAAGAGGGATAGATGTTCAAGAATGAAATTCTGATGTCACTAATGAAGAACTCCAGTGAGGAGGAAAAAATGGTCTTTGTCTTAAGGGACTGATGCCCTTTCTCCTCAGCTTTGCCTTATGGAAAACCTAACTTCCTTCAAAACACAGTTCAGGTCCATCTCCTAAACAGAACCTTTTCTAAATCATCAGTTATCATTCTTTCCTTCTTATTCACTTTGTATGTTATTTATATTTAATTAATTGGGCACTTACATATACTCTGCTGAAGCACTTTATGGATTACTCAGTCTTATGTCTGCTTCCTAGATTTGTTCATCCACCCTGAAGTTTAATTCTTCTATATTTGTATGTTGTTTTGATGCGAGTTGTGGTCCCTTAAGAATTGATTTCTTTCTTTCTTTTTGATTCCCAACCCCTCCTAATTGATGCATTATCAATCCAGGAAGCTAGGACCTTTGATTCACAAATCCTGGTCAAAACCATTCCTTTGAATTCTAATAGAAGATCCAGACCTGTCCCAGCCCCCACCTGGATCTGAGCCAACATGGGCTCTTAGAGCCCTCATCAGATCTGAGCCAACTTGGGCTGTCCCAGCCCCCATTTTAATGATCTGCTCAGGTTTCCCAACCCCACCAAGCAAACTCAAGCCCCAACTGAAAGTCAAAAAGAGCCAACTTGGGACTCCACCCACAGGCCCCTTTAGCTAAATCTTTCCTTATAAAAGAGTCAAACTGGAGCCTTCTCTTTGCAGAGGGTTGAAACTCGCTGGCACCATGCCTGGCACCCCAAGGACCCTCTGTCCACTGGAACCCTGTTTCTGGTGCCCTTCTCTCTCTACCTTCACCCATTTCCTTAACTAGACTTTAACCTTACTTCCAAACCCCATAATAAACCTCTTATCAATCTAGCTTTTCAGGTCTGTAAATTCCTTTACAGGGAACTTTTGCACCTTTACTAGACCTCATTTAACTTCGTATCCTTGCACCGAATCCAAAGGAGTTTCAGGGGAGCCCTATTTGACTCCCTGTACCCAGAACCTGCCACTAGACCTCAATTAAACCCTAATTTCATGTAGATACTCTATATCTAGACCTCATCAGTTTCCCTTTTGTAAGTAAACTTCTTGAGAGCAGGAACTGTCTCAAATTTCTATTCATATTCCCAGCAGTTAGCACAGTGTTTTCACATATAAACATTTAATAAATGCTTATTCAAGATCCAAGAAAGACAAAGGAAGAAAGCTGCTATATATTTAAAGTTGAAATGTATTTAAGTAAAAAAATTTATATGAATAAATGAGTTGACTCTATGTTGAAGTTAATTTCACATTCCTGTGCTTCTATACTATAGTTCATAATTCTTCCCTATCTGCTGTCATGTCAAACTATATATTTATCTTCTACAATTGCTCCTTAAAAAACTCCCATCTTTGAAACATATTGGCTGTGAAAACCCGAGGAGGTCACTTTCCTTCAAAGGAACCAAAACTGCATTACAAAGTAGTTGCTCATCTAGAACAAAAATGAAAACTGTAATACTAAAGAGAAGTATGATTTGGAGAAAGTGGAATTAAAACTTAAGAGAAGAAAAATTCTATTTCAATCATAATAAGTTTGAATTAGTCTTTATTAAAACAAAAAAGCAATACGATTTTCAGACACTGAATTACATGATACACATTATTTACAAAAATATACAAGGGAAAGAACATAATATATCATCTCTCTTCTGTATTATAGTGATATGACAGATTTCAACTTTTTCTGTCTGGATCACAGCTTGTTACATCCAGGATGATACAGATGTAGTATCCTTTTGAACCTAGAATAAGTGTAAATTAAATGAAAATAAAATAAATCAATAAAATATAGAGTAAAACAAGCATTTCTAAATCCACTTGTCTCAATAAAATACCAAACAATTCTTTTTCTTAAACCACCAAGATAAGATAAATAGGAATAATTAAAAATCAGAAAAATAAACAAGAAGTAAATAGCAACTCCCATTACTGATACTGATGAGATACTGGTCTAGCTTTGATTTTCATCCTTCTCCCAAATGCATTCTTGATTCCCTGGGCCTCTATTAAGCTCCAGTAGCCCTTTCCCCCTGGAAAATACCTCCATCCCTGCTGCCTTTTCCTCTGATTGGTGATAATCTCCTGGAATTTCCATTTTAAAAGAGTGAAGGAGAGAAAAAGAGAAGGGGAAAAAAAAAAAAAAAAAAAAAAAGGATGAAACAATGGCTGGAGGAGGAAAGGGAGGGAGGAAGAAAGGAAAGAGTCTCATTTGATCTTCACAACCCTGAGAGTGCTATTAGAACCTCCATTTTATAGATGACAACATTGAGGCAGAGATAGGATGGCTTCCCTACGTCACATAGCAAGGTCTAAGGCAGAATTCTAACTTAGATCTTCCTGACTCCCAGCATGAGTTCTATATATTATTTCACTTAGTGATCTTATCAGCTCCCACAGATTTAATTATCATCTCATCTGTATGTTGATAACTTTCAAATCAACTTATTCAACACTAACTTGTCTAATTTTCATTCCCATTTCTAACTATTAAACATCTCAAACTGGATATTCCATTGACATTTTACACTAACCATATCCAAAATTGAATTATCAGGCAGAGATAGAATGGCTTCCCTACGTCACATAGCAAGGTCTAAGGCAGAATTCTAACTTAGATCTTCCTGACTTCCAGCATGAGTTCTATACACTATTTCACTTAGTGATTTTATCAGCTCCCACAGATTTAATTATCATCTCATCTTTATGTTGATGACTTTCAAATCAACTTATTCAACACTAACTTGTCTAATTTTCATTCCTATTTCTAACTATTAAACATCTCAAACTGGATATTCCATTGACATTTTACACTAACCATATCCAAAATTGAACTATCATTTCCTATAAACCATCTCTTCCTAACTGCACAGTTACTGATGAAGGTATCAGCATGTTGCCAGTCACCCACAATTACAACCACGATATCATCCTCAGATCCTCATATTTATTCATTTAACAAATCCTATACACTGGGGCATGAAGACTTACCTCAGAAACTTCTTTCTAAAGGAGGCCTTCCCCAATTCCTCAAGGTACTAATACCTTTTCATCTGAGACCATCTTTTATCTATTATCTAACTTGTATGTATTGAGATATTTAAATGCAACATTAGAATGAGGCCCTCAAGAACATAGGCTATTTTCTCTTTATAGAGCTAGAATTTAGCACACAATCTGGCACAAAGTGTAATTAATTATTAAGTGATAAATGCTTGCTGATAGAATATTTCAATTCCCTATTTTCTTTACTTCTATGCTTTCAGGCCGCTAATTTTCAAATGTTATTGACACGACTTGCACAGTATATAAATCTCTGTTGGCAAACTCAAGAAAAATATGCTTTCCCCCCAAATCCCAGTATATATCTGTTGAACTATATTATTTGAATCAGATCTTGCTCCTAGCTCCTTGTAAGCTAGTTATACAAAGCCAATGATTATATTTCAACCTAAAAAAGAAAGCAATAGGTACCTCATGTCTTTCTACTGTGTTTGACAAGAAAGAGATAGGGAAGAAAAAAGCTAAGACAGCAAGGATTTAAGTTGCTTCTTAAACAAACATGAAGAAACTTATGTCTTGGGATGTTAAATGAATTTACTTAAGTTCTATTTTTGAATATGATAAAACAAGGAAATTAGAAAAGTAACTAATAATAAATAACATTTTTTAAATGCCCTGTGGCCAAAATACCTCAATTTCTATGTTCTAATAATATAGGTGGCATTATAACTTTTGAAGAAAAAAAAAAGTCAAGATAATAAAATGTTTTGCCATTCATTACCTTATTGAGTTCTGGGAAAAGCTCCTGTACTACAATGTCCAACAGAACATAGGTCAACTAACATGCAAAAAGGAAGAAAAGAAAAAAAGAAAAAAGTGTTAAAAGGCCAAAGAAAGTTGTAAAACTACTTAACATCACATTATTTTCCTTGATAACCATTGTGTCCAAGACAAAGTATTTTAAATTTATAGTTAATAGTATAGTGGACATTCAGCAAATTTCATGATTCAGGGAAATTCTAATGTAAATAGTTATTTTTTTGCTTCATTCCCTTGTTTTATATAGCTAAAGGACTCCTCTAATACATAATAAGAAAATGTTGCAGGAAAAGATTCTGTCTTTAACAAAAGGTACCTGTTTGTTGAGTACAGGCTGCTGGAGGCCATTAAACAGAAGACTGATACCTTCATTGGCTTTATCACCAATGCATTTACCTATGCGATCTAAAGAAAACAAAAATTTAAGGTGTTTTTTTTTTAAAGGATAACTACAAAATACGTAAATCTCCATCCTGTTTTCAAACATTCTGAGTTTATGTGTCTAACTTTCTCTCTCAGGTTAACATGTATTATATTTTTAGCTATTAAGTAAAAGTGTTGTTTTACAGTAGGACTGTTGGCATGGTTATAGGAATTATAGATGTAGGTGGGACTGGTCAAAATTTTTAAATGACATTGCTGCCAGCTTTTGAAAAGTAAATAGAACCTGAAATAAAAAGCTCAGATTCAATTTGTAAAATCCATACAGAAAACAAATTAATTTCTCATCTATCTACTCAAAAAACTTACTTTACATTGTCACAAATACATTTAACCAGGTTCATTTGCCTTGGGTCTTGCCTGTATTCAACAATTTAATTCAACACACTCTTAAGTACCCAATATTGTACTCAGCAGTGAGGTTTTTAGGGGCAAAATGATTGGCCATTTTCTTTCTCAAACTCATGCTCAAACGGGTAAAGAGACTCACACAGCTAATAAGGGTCTGAAGGCAGATCTAAACTCAGATCTTTCTGACTCAAGGTACAACCGTTTATTCATTGTGTCACCTAACTGCCTAGTGCTGGGGATAAAAAGACACAAATAAAATAACTCCTGCTTTCAAGAAGCCTCTATTCTCCTGGAAGCAAAACAATATACACACATATTAGCATTTGTGTGTGTGTGTGTGTGTGTGTGTGTGTGTGTGTGTGTGTGAAATAAATACAATGCAATTTTGGGGATGGGTGTTACAGGAAAGATCAGAAGATCAAGACATTAAAGTAA
Source organism: Antechinus flavipes (assembly GCF_016432865.1). Lineage (NCBI taxonomy): Eukaryota > Metazoa > Chordata > Mammalia > Dasyuromorphia > Dasyuridae > Antechinus > Antechinus flavipes. The sequence goes on from NC_067401.1 coordinate 256,794,628, forward strand.
AATAGAAATGTTAATAGGTGAAGGTGAGGAAAGGGTACATTACAAATATGAGAGACAGGTGAAAAAATAGAAAACATTTAGTTCAAATCAGGTATAGGGTTATATAAAAAATGTGGGGGGGAGAAGATTATATATGATAATGGCTAGCTTGATCTTTTATTTACTTATTTTATTTTGAGAGGCAATTGGGGTTTGGTGACTTGTCCAAGGTCCTACAGTTAGTGTTGTGTCTAAAGCCAGATTTGAACTCAGGTCCTCCTGACTTCAGAACTAGTACTTGATTCACGATGCCCTCTAAGCTGCCCTGATTATTATTTATTAATGAAATGATTCTCAGAAACTATTATTTAATCAACCATCCTTAGGAACTTTAAGATTTAGTAGTTAGTTCATTCAATAAAATCATATGAGTGATAAGAAACTTAAGGTTTTTTTTTTTGTAGTCCTTTAATCTAACAATTTATATATTAAAACAATGTGTAATTGAATACATGTGAAACAACCTTGTTAATTTTGTGAAATGAACAATTTATCCTAAAATTGGCTATAATTTGCATTATTGTGACTTTAGTAAAGTATACTAATTCAAACATTACAGAACAAATCGAATGTGTATCTTAAATATTACACCTGGAATGTAGTTCATCATTTCTTCTAATGTCTGTTTTGCTCGTTTCTGTTTGTCTTGGAGAGAACGCGGTTCAGTGTTTTCACAGAATACAGCATCTGCAAAGACCAAGCAGCAAGGTTTGTAAAAATTTTCAATCGTTTATGGCCAAGACATAGATCTACATAAGGAAAAGAGTCATTCTCTTTTTTGTTTGTCTGTTTGTTTTATTTTATTTTCTGGTTATGCATGTATATTAACTTTTAAAATAAATATTTCTTTATGAATCATGTTGGGAGAGAAAAATCAGAACAAAAAAAAAATACAAGAGGGAAAAAAAACAGAAAATAGAAGTGAACATAGCATGTGTTGATTTACATTCAATTTCCATAGTTAGCTTTTTGGATGCACACAGAATTTTCTACCCAAAGTTTACTGGAATTGTCTTGGATCACTGAACCACTGAGAAGAATCAAGTCTTTCACAGCTGATCACTGCACAATCTTGCTGTCACTGTGTATAATATATTCTTGGTTCTACTTGTTTCACTCAGCATTAGTTTATATAAATTTTTCTAAGCCTTTCTAAAATCAGCTTCTTCATAATTTTTTTATAGAACAAAACCAATCCATTACCTTCAAATGCCCAACAGATAGGCATCTACTCATTTTCCAATTCTTTGCTACCACAAAAAGAGCTGCTATAAACATTACTGCACATATGGGTCCTTTTCCCTCCTTTATGATTTCTTTGCGATACAGACCCAGTAGTGACAGTGCTGGATCAAAGGATATACACAGTTTAATAGTCTTTTGGGCATAGCAAATTGCTTTCCACTGTGGCTGGATCATTTTATATCTCCACCAACAATGTCCCAGTCTTCCCACATCCCCTCCAACATTTGTCGTTATCTTTTCCTATCATTTTAGCCAATCTGAGAGATGTGTAGTGGTACATAAGAGTTGTCTTAATTTGCATTTCTCTAATCAATAGTGATTCTCTTATAGCCTTTCTTTGTGCTCCCAGTTCTTGATAAAGTGGCTGATACATAATAAATGCTTAACAAATTATATTGGTGTCTTTGGACTATTATTTGTAAAATACTTCTAATGGTTGAATGTATGAATGTAGTGCTTGAACAGAAGAAAGTAGAATCTACTTACAATTAAAGGAAAATATATGCATGGGAATCTATCAAAAAAGGTTGAGAAGTGGTCACAGAGATAGGAGGAAATCCAATAAAGAACAGTAATATAAGAACCAAGAGAAGTAAGGGTATCTATGACTGCTGCTTTATAAGAATTTTAGGTCTGGACTTGCTAGGCCACCATCCTTTGTATTTTTTTTTCATTAATTCCTTTTTGTTCTTTCAGATGACATTTGTTATTATTTTTTCTAGCTCTATAAAATAATTTTTTGGCAGTTTCATTGGGATGGCACTGAACAAGTAGACCAATTTAGTCATTCTCTTTATCCTAAATTTTATTCAGAGTTTTAACCAATAAATAGCAGTGCTTTTTGACCTCACTCCTGTTCCGAGGATTCTACTATTATCTATTATAATATTCTACTATTATCTATTCTAGCAAAAGAGTAGGCTGAGTAACAATTTTATTACTTAAGGAGAAAAATGTGAAAAGTATACAATATCTTGACTGAGAACAGATTAGTTAAAAATTGTGAGGGGTAGATATTTTAAAAACAAAAAGATCTAGAAACATTTACAAAAAGACCCACCAACTTTCAGGAAGTATGTGGGTTTCTGAGTTGTTTTTTTTTTTTTTTGGTTGTTGTTTGTTTGTTTTTTTAAGGTGAAGACTAAAACCGTTAATTTTTTAGATGCTTGATTTTTTTTTTCTTTTTGGCCTTTTAAAAATAGTCCTTTTAAAATTTTCATTTCCAAATTTTCTCCCTTCTTTCAGGTTCTCCCCCACCCACAGGGAAGGCTAGCACTAAAATAATCATTATATATATTATGTCATGCAAAATATCCTTCCCTATTAGCTATTTGCAAAAAAAAAAAAAAAAAAAAAAAATTAAAAGGCAAGGGAAAAAGTTTAAAAATGATTTCTAATTCTACATTAATATTCCATCACAATCACATGTCACTACTTGTTCCATCATTCCCCAACTATTAGGTATTCCCTCAATTTTCTATTCTTTGCTACCATAAAAAGAGATGTTATGACTTTTTGTATATATGGGTAATTTTCCTTTTTCTTGATTATCCTGGGAATATGGAATTGGTACTGGTTTAAAAAAAAAAAGTATATATAATTTTGTTTTGTTTTGTTTTGCTGAGGCAATTGGGATTGAATGACTTGCCCAGGATCACATAGCTAGGAAGTATTAAATGTTTGAGACCAAAGTTGAACTCAGGTCCTCCTAACTTCAGGGCTGATGCTCTATACATGCGCCATCTAGTTGCCCCTAGGTATGTATAATTTTATAACCCTTTCAACACAGTTCCAAATTGCTTTCCAAAATAGAGCATTTCACAAGGCCACCAACACTGCATTAGTGTATCTATTTTGCCACATTCCTTCCAACATTTGTCAATTTCCTTTTCTGCCATGGTTTGCCAATCTGACGAATGTGAACTGGTACCTCAATATTGTTTTCATGTGAATTTCTGTTATTATTACTGATTAAGAAGTTTTTCCCTCCCTTTTGACTAATAGCTTTGATTTCTTCTTCTGAAAACTATGCTGATATTATTTTGGCCATTTACCAATTGGTGAATGAATCTTACTTTTATAAATGTGATTTAGTTCTTTTATATATATGACAAATAGACATTTATGAGAAAATTTCATCCCAACCCCAGCTGACCTAAGTAGTAGGCCACTACTTAGTCTACAAGCCATAGAGATCAAAGCAAAGGGAAAAGGACCATATACACAAAAATATTTGGAATAATTGAAATCTGAAGGGATGCCAACCAAGTATGAAATGGCTAAACAAGTAATAGTATATGAATGTGATGGATTAATACTATGCTATAAGAAATGACAAGCAGGATGGTTTCAGAAAAACCTGAGAAAAAAAGTATATGAACTGATGCAGAGAGAAGTGAACAAAAAGACATCATTATACAAAGTAACAGAAATACTCCCTTTTGGGAGTATTTTTTAATTTTAATTAAGGATAACCAACTGTGAAAGATTTGGCTACTCTGATACCATGACAAAGATCCAAGAGAATTCCAAATGACCCTTAACTTTCATGATAACTCCTAATGATTCACCAAACCTGAAAGATGCTATTTACCTCCATAGAGAAGTGATGACCTCTGAGTACAGAATGAAGCATACTTTTTTCACTTTTTTTCTTGATTTTTGCTGTTTTTGCAACATGGCCAATATAAGTTTTGCAAGACTTCGAATGCATAATTGATATCAAATTACCTGCATTTTCAATAGGTGAGGGAGAGTGAGAGAATTTGTAATTTAAAAAAAATTTTAATATTAGAAAGTTTCCAACTTTCCTCCTAATTATTGACTGCAATGGTTTTGCTTGTGCAAAATAAAAATTGCTATTTAATAATCTTCTGTGATTCTCACTTGTCTGATCATAAATTATTTTTCAAAGAAATCTTTGAACAGGAATCCCTAGCCAAAAAGAGAAGTATTTAAAAGAACTGACATTAGAGGAAAACTGGGGGGAGGGGTGGTCAGAGAGTGAGGCAGAAGGGGGCGGGGTACGGCTCACGCATTTGCGCAGGGAACTACCATTGGTCTACCTGTTGAGTATAGAGTTGGAGACAAGTGGGCGGATCCCTTCACAAGAGGCAGAAATTTCATGGGATGAGGCGGAAATGACCTAAGGGGGTTCCCATCACAAGAGGCGGAAATGACACAAGGGCTGATCCCTTCAGAAGAGAAAGAAGTGATAAGAGGAAGTAGGGTCCCCTCAGGATGAGACAGGCATGGCCGCAAGCAGAGGCTATTTGGGCCTATGGGGAGTCACTAGGCGGCTAGTACTAGCCCCGGGGTTGTGGTCACCTCTGCTAGCCGACCTTGGTGAACGGGGCAGCAGGCGGGGGCTCCGCATAGCCCGGGTGCAGCTGCTGAGGCGGCTGCCGAGTGGGCTGGCAAGCAGCGCGTCAGCAGCCTGGGCTTTCTGTGGCCGGGGACCCCCCGTGCAGGGCGCGGCTGAGTTCTGGGGAATGTGGGATGAGGCCAGCATCCAGAGCAGCTGTACCCAGGCAAGTGGCCCCAACAACTACAATGAGAGCCTTGAGGGTGGGGACAAAAACTGGCCTGGAGCCACAGACGGGGTAGGGAGTGAGGAGGACCCTGACACCAACGCCCTCACACCCATGATGATCCCAGAGAAATTTCCACATGTGCCGCTCATCCCCATCTCCCGCAACCCCGTGTTCCCTCGCTTCATCAAGATCATTGAGGTTAAAAACAAGAAGTTAGTTGACCTGCTGAGAAAGAAAGCTCACCTTGCCCAGCCATATGCAGGTGTCTTTCTAAAAAGAGATGACAACAATGAATCTGATGTGGTTGAGAACCTGAATGAAATTTACCACACGGGGACTTTTGTTGACATTCATGAAATGCAGCTTCACGGGGACAAGTTGCGTATGATAGTTATGGGACACAGAAGGATTCGAATAAACAAACAAATAAAACCTGATGAACTGAAGCTAGAAAATAAAAGGAAAAAAAGAAAAAAATCCCAGCGAGCCAAGGAGGCAGAGGAGGACCAAGGTGCCAAGGACCAAGTGATGGACTTGGTGATAGAATCTGCCACCAGTTCTGGTGATGAAATACTGATGGTGGAAGTGGAAAATGTAATCCATGAAAACCTCCAAATCAATGAGGAAGTGAAAGCTCTTATTGCAGAGGTTGTGAAGACAATTCGGGATATCATTGCTCTGAATCCCCTCTACAGAGAGTCTGTGATTCAGATGGTGCAGGTTGGGCAGAGACCTCTGGACAATCCCATCTTCCTGAGTGACATGGGGGCAGCACTGACAGGAGCCACATCTCAAGAACTGCAGGATGTCTTGGAAGAAACAAATATTCCAAATCGGCTCTACAAGTCCCTCTCTCTGCTCAAGAAAGAATATGCGCTGAACAAACTACAACAGCGTCTAGGCCAGGAGGTAGAAGAGAAAATCAAGCAAACTCATCGCAAGTACCTTTTGCAAGAGCAGCTAAAAATTATCAAGAAAGAACTAGGCCTGGAAAAAGAAGATAAAGATGCCATTGAGGAAAGATTCCGAGAACGTTTAGAGGGCCTTGTTGTTCCCAAGCATGTCATGCAAGTGATTGATGAAGAGATGAGGAAACTGGGCTTTTTGGATAATCATTCATCAGAATTCAGTATCACCCGAAATTACTTGGATTGGTTGACTTCCATACCCTGGGGCAAATGTGGTGATGAGAACCTGGATCTAGTCCGAGCCAAGGAAGTCCTGGAGGAAGATCATTATGGCATGGAAGACATCAAGAAGCGCATCTTAGAATTTATTGCCGTGAGCCAACTTCGAGGATCAACACAAGGAAAGATCCTTTGTTTCTATGGCCCTCCAGGAGTGGGCAAGACGAGCATTGCTCGTTCCATTGCAAGAGCTTTGAGTAGAGAATATTTCCATTTCAGTATTGGAGGCATGACTGATGTGGCAGAAATAAAGGGACACAGGAGAACATATGTTGGGGCCATGCCAGGGAAGATCATCCAGTGTCTGAAAAAAACCCAGACAGAAAACCCCTTGATTCTGATCGATGAGGTGGATAAGATTGGACGGAGCTATCAGGGAGACCCCTCTTCTGCACTGCTTGAGCTTCTAGATCCAGAACAAAACTCCAGCTTCCTGGATCATTACCTAGACGTGCCAGTAGATCTGTCCAAGGTTCTTTTCATCTGCACAGCCAATATTACAGAAACCATCCCTGACCCTGTGAGAGACAGGATGGAGATGATCAATGTCTCTGGTTATGTGGCTGAGGAGAAACTCGCCATTGCAGAGCGTTATTTGCTTCCACATGCCCGAGCCCTGTGTGGTCTCGATGAAAGCAAGGCTAAAATCTCATCAGATGTATTGACTCTTCTCATCAAGCAATACTGCCGGGAGAGTGGTGTCAGAAACCTGCAGAAGCAGGTGGAGAAGCTGTTAAGAAAATGTGTCTATAAGATAGTCAGTGGGAAGACGGAGTATGTGGAAATAACACCAGAGAATCTACAGGACTTTGTAGGGAAACCCATCTTCACTACAGAACGCATGTATGATGTAACACCACCAGGTGTGGTCATGGGTCTGGCATGGACTGCCATGGGAGGCTCTACCTTGTTCATTGAAACCTTGCTCCGAAGGCCCAAGGAAAAAGATAGTAAAGATGGGAGCCTAGAAGTGACAGGTCAGCTGGGGGATGTCATGAAAGAAAGTACCAGGATTGCCTACACATTTGCCCGGGCATTCTTAATGCATGAAAACCCATCTAATGATTTCCTTTTGACCTCACACATCCATCTTCATGTGCCTGCAGGTGCCACCCCTAAGGATGGACCCAGTGCTGGCTGCACTATTGTCACAGCACTGCTCTCCTTAGCCATGAACCAGCCCATTCGGCAGAATGTGGCCATGACAGGAGAGGTATCTCTCACTGGCAAGATCCTTCCTGTGGGAGGCATTAAGGAGAAGACCATTGCAGCCAAAAGAGCAGGGGTCACCTGTGTCATTCTCCCTGCAGAGAACAAGAAGGATTATTATGATCTTGCAGCCTACATTACTGAAGGGCTGGAAGTGCACTTTGTGGAACATTATGATCAGATCTTTGACATTGTCTTTATCCAAGAGAAAAACTGAGGAACGATGAACTTTAAGAGACCCTAAGGGTAGGGGAGGCTTTAGCCAAATTCCAAAAAAAATTTGAAGGTAGAAACTTGGACAAAAACTTCAAGGATCAGTAATGCTGATAAGGAATTGAGTTAATTGATTAATGATTGTTTGATATATACATATGTATATATATATCAAACAATCATATATATATATTATCTTACAGAGCAATTTAACTTGGAGAAGGCACATTAAGCTTGAAAGTGCATTGTGAAAAAAACCATTTCCAGTCTAAACAAAAAACTGATACCTAAGATAAACCAAAAAACAACAAATTGTGAGAATTCTCAAAATCTTGGACTGGCTGAACCACTAATCTTTTTAGAAGGTTTTTCAGAGAAATTGAAAAGGAGAGGAATAAGGGGGGAAAAAAAAGAGAAGGGAAGAAGGGTAATCCCAAAGTAAAACTATCGCCAAAGAGAAAGTTCAAATTAAAGAAACCTACAAAGTTATTAACAAGAGAAACTTTGTTATACAGTGACTTTGCGACATCTCAAATAATAGAAATTATATTACTCATCTGAATGACTGAAGAGAAATCTAATCATTTTAGCATAAAACATAAATATAAATGAATTAAAATTCACAATAAAATGAAAGTCATAGGATGCTTTAAAAACTCAAAAATCCAAGTACATTTAAACTGAAAGTGTTCTAAATGAAGCTATGTTACTGCCAAATCAATATACTCATTTCACATGACTCTTCCACTCCATCTCAATTATATGTATAAGTATTACTGTATTTGTACAACTGATTACCCTTTATTCCATCTTCTCTAAAAGATGCCTATGCGTCATTATGATGATCCCCCTTTGGTCATTCCCACCTCATCCCATTTGCTGGTGGCTGCTTCCCCATTATCTACAAACATGAGTCTGTGTCCCTCATCCTCAAAAAAACCTGACTTGATCTGTCCATCTCCATTAGGTTTCATCCTATACTTCTCCTCCTTTTTGTGGCTAATCTGCTTTAGGCCATCAACAATTAATGACTTTACTTTCTTTCCTCTCACTATTCTGAACTCTCTCTACAATTCAGAGTTCAAACTCATCACTCAACTAAAACTGCTCTGACAAAACTCTCATATACCAAATCTAATATCCTCTTCTAAATACTTATATTGATTTCTCTGTAGCTTTTGATTATGTCAATTACCCTCCACTTATTTTCTTCTTTCTAAGTTTTCATGATAGTACTCTTACCTTAGTTCTCTTCCTTCCTATTTGAGTAAACTTTCCCAGTTTCCTAGATTTTCACATAAGGTCATACTCCCACTGTTTGGGTGTCCCAAAAAGCTCTGTATTGGGCCCTTTTTTCTTCTCCCTCCTATTCTATTTCATTTGGTAATCTCATCAGCTCCTATAAATTTAATTATCATCTCTATGTTGAAGAATCTCAAATCTTCCTATCCAGTCTTAAACTTTTCTCCTAACTCTCCAGACTCTCAACTCCAAATGTCAACCAACTGTCTCTAAAATGAATGTCTCATACACATTGTTAAACTTAACAAATTCATTCTTTTCTCCAAAACCTGTGGCAGTATAAGAGGGACTTCCAATGTTTGACCTTTGCTACCAGTGGTATCAGAGCAGCTAGGTGGTGCAATGGATAGCGCACCCACAAGAGTCAAGAAGATACTTCCTCCTGAGTTCAAATCTGTCCTCAGAAATTTACTAGCTATGTAACCCTAGGCAAGTCACTTATCTCTGTTTGCCTCAATTTCTCTGAAGAAGTAAATGATAAAACACTCAAATATCTTTACCAAGAATACCCCAAATGGGGTCACAAAGAGTCAGACACAACTGAAAACCCTACTGAACCAATACCTAACTTTCCTATTGCTTTAAGATGATACTATCAGCCAACCCAGAGTCACAGAATAGGTGTGGGTTGCAGCTCCAGACTCTCATTCCCTATATTCTATCTGTTGCCAAGTCCTACTGGTTTTACCTTTGTAAAAGGTAAGATACCTTTTGTATCTCTCATATATGCCACCATATCTCCTCTGACACTAACATCACCTTAGTGCAAGTATCCCTGCCTTCTGGTTAGGATCCCCCACTCCAGACCATCTTCCTCTCAGCTATATATATATATAATATATATATATCTCAGCTATCTGTGATCTTCTAGAAGTTCCAATAAGGAGATGTCAAGCCTCCCCTTACTCAAAGCCCCCAAGTCGGTTAGGGTTAGGATTAGGGTTAAGAAATGCCAGTAGCTGTCTAGCACCAGGATCAAATATTAAGTTCTGACTAGCTTTCTAAGCCCTTTGCCATTATCCCCACCACCATCTTTCCAATCTTCTTATACCTTACTCCTTTCTCCTCTAATCAGTGACACTGGCTTCCCATGTTATTCCTTGCAAAAGATACACCTTCTCTTGACTCAGGGCATTTTAACCAGTTGTCCCCCAGGCTTGTAATTCTGTCCCTTCTCACCTCTAGCTCCTGGTTTCAAGACCCAGCTAAAATTCAACCTTTCACAAGGAGCCTTTAATGCTAGTGGCTTTTCTCTCTCGACTCCAATCTATCCTATATTTTATTTGTATAAAGATGTTTGCATGTTGTCTCCCCCATTAGAATGTGAGCTTCTTGCGAGCTAGGATTATCTTTTGCCTTTCTTTGTATCCCCAGCACTTTGTAATGCCTGGCACATAACAGGCATTTACAAATGCTTATTTCCCTTACAAGTGTAAGGGGAACTTATAACAACAAAGCTGAATTTCGATCAGAAAAAAAATTTTTAAGCTAGTCAAAATATTATACTTAAAAGGATTTATACAAGTGAGAGCACATCAAGTCTAAAAACATCTAATAATGAAGAATCAAAATTTATAAAGGAAACATTATAATCTTTCATGAAAACTAGACAAAAACAGAATTAGATGATTTTTAAACAGAACACTATCAAATATGATAAATCCAACAAAAAAATAATAAAAAAGAATTGGGGAGCTAATAAGGGTATTAGATAATTTAGGTCTAATAGCTGCATGGAGACCTTAATTTAAAAAAAAAAAAAAGAATATATTAGCTTTTTTCCTTCAATGTTCATGAAACCTACCAAAAAAAAAAAAAAAAGCTGATCCTACACTGGGCTACCAAGATGAAATGGGCAAAAATACAGGGGAAAAAAAAGATTCTGTTACATTTACAGACCATAATAAAATGAAATTATTAATAAATAATGATGCAAAAGGAAGGGACAGTGGAATCTTAAGGGGGAAAAAAGTATTAAAGGGGAACAGAAATGTTCATACTTATTTTTAAGCCTGCGTGATTCTTAATTCTCCTAATTTCCATTTTAACTACATTTACTTCAAATGAACTTTATTATTTTTTCTAAAAAGCTTTTTTCCTATATATATACATTTTTCCTATTATTTTTTTCCTATATACATATGAAAAATATGGTTGTTCCCTAAATATTTCCAGAGTATCAATATATCTAATACTAAACTCTTTTATCTCTTCTGCCAAGAAAGCCTGTCTTTCTTCTTACCTTTTATATGTCTTTTAATGATGCCAATATTTCCTTCAGTCACTTACGCCAGAAACCTGAGTCAGAAACCACTCTCCTCTTTCACTCACTTTGCCACATCCAATGAGTTATTGAATCCTTCTGCTGCCATCACAATTCAGTTTCTCATTATGTGGACTACTATAATTGTTTCCAAATAAGTCTCTTTCCTCTCCAATCCATTTTACAAAGTTCTGCTTAAGTAACCTTCCTAATGCATAGTTCTGACCATAATCACATAATTCTCCAGAATAGCCTCCAGTGGTTTTCCATAATCTATTAGGTAAAATCTAGGTTGATGTTCTATAGTCTCCCCAATATAATTCCAACTTATCTTTTCTATGTCTCAAATTATTCTCCTTAATGCACTGTATACTAGTACTTTGGTGCCAGTGTTCTCTTTTCATTTCCTCTTTATGATTCCTCATGACATATTCTGGAAATTTGGGGTGCTCTCCCTTTCCCCCAAAATTCACCAGTTAAAAGCAATCTTGTTCTTCAAGGCCCAGCTGTCAATCCCTAAATGAAGCCAAAGTCATGTCATTTCTTAACATCCTTGAAATGTATAATAACTGTTTGTCCCATTTCTATACATTTGAGTTTTTTTACAGATGCTTTATATCCCTGTAAAGAACACACACTTCATGTAGGCAGCTTTATTTAGTTTTGAATTTCCCTTACTGACTAGCATAGTACTCTGAATATTTAGTAACTATCTTTTGTATAAATGACATTTTGTCTTCTATTGACATTTATCAACAGAAATGACTTCTATTTGATAGAATATGTTCTTTGATTTTGATTTCAATTTAGAATGAAGTACTGCTGCATTCTGTAGGAAAAAAATACAAGACCATACTTCAAAGGAATATTAACTTGAACAGACAACATGCACACAAATATCTTTCTCCAAATTATCACAAAATTTTCTCAGTGATATGTATATGATAATTACTCAAAAAAAGCACACAAAACAGATAATATAAAAATAAAAAATACAAACCTCTAAGAAGTGTTATAAGTGACACTAAACGGTGTTCCTGAAATAGCTGATCTAGTTTGCGCTGCAGATAGTAATCAGTATATGTCTCTAAAGTGTTTTTCAAGAGGATTCGTATTCCCATCAAGAAATGATGAAACCAATCAGGAATCCGGAAAACTACTCGACCTGAAAACAATAATATATCACCTCCTGTTAATATAAATTGGTCTTTTCTGACATTTGTAAGTATATATAAATTATGCTAACTGGCATATCAATATTGCACACACAAAAACTACTGATTAACAACTTTAACATATAAGTGATTCTGATCGACACATTGTGTTAAAAAACATCTTAATCTCCAATCAGAAACAGATTCTAAAGTTGGATACACTGTGGATGCATCATTAGGCATTTGACATAAACTAAAATTGAATGAAAAATCATACCTTACCTACATACATTAAGTAATCATAGACACCCTCTACAGTCATCATTTCCATAAAATAATTCTGATTTTGTTTTCTCTCTGTATTCTCAGCACGGTTTGCATTGTTCTTGAATAAGTCATTAAAAAGCTGAAAATTCAGATTATGTACAGTTAAATATTTTTACTATAGATTAACACTAAAAAGATGTTATAACTTTTCATGAACCAGAAGAAAACATCCAACAATGAGATTACATTAATAATTGATTCTTTAAAAATTAAATTTCTGCTAACATCACTTGGTGTTAACAAAATGTAAAAAGCAAATTATTTTAAACAGCACAATTCCTATGCAGATCTATATTATAAATGTCATGTTATTTTCAGATTACCTATGAACACACAAATAGCATTCACCACATAAAAACTGTAATCTGTTACAAAAGGGGTTCTTAAACAAGACAGAACCAATCTGATTTTGCCTATCAAGAGTTCTTGAGCATGGCACTCTTTTTTTTTTTTTTTTTCTGAGGCCATTGGAGTTAAGTGACTTGCCCTGGATCACACAGCTAGGAAATGTTAAGTGTCTGAAGCCATATTTGAACTCAGGTCCTTCCGACTTCAGGGCTGGTGCTCTATTCACTGTGCCACCTAGCTGTCCCTAGTATGCCACTCTTGTAAAAAAAAGCCCTTTAATCAATTTTTTTTCACCTCAAATTTAATGGTTAACATGAATACTGCCCTAGGAAACACTGAAATAGCAGGAACAGAACTAAGCATAGTTATCACAATACCACAATAAAACCAGCTTCTACACTCTCTTCTTTCATCCTCATCAAAAGGTATCTTAATTCTTCACTTTCTGCCATCAGAGAGGTATTGGGATATTTGAGATTATTGCTATTTCTCCTGGTAACCTTAATTCTGGATTTAACTAAGGAAAGAAGACAGACAAAAGGGAAAAATGAAAATATATACCTAATTGAAATGCAGAATTGTAGAGAACAGCAAAGGAAGATAAGGTTTTCTTAATGAACAATGAGAAGAAAAAAAAATGGAATGGAAATTATAAGAAATCTTCAAGAAAATCAGAAATATCAAAGGAATATTTCATGCAGAAATTAGCATAATAAAAGACAAAAATGGTTGGAACCTAAATGAAGCATTAAGAAGAGGTGACTAGATTAAAAAAAATTACAGAAGACCTTAACATTAGTGATAACCATGATGTTGTGATTACTGATCTAGAGCCACACATCCCAGAGAATAAAGTCAAGTAGACCTTAGGAAGCAATGATAACAGAAAGGCTAGGGAAGTGCTGGAATTCCAGATGAGCTATTTAATAATATCATCTTTTTGGATTTTTAAAGTGCTGCACTCAATATATTAGCAAATTTGGAAACTTTAACAACGGTCATTGGATTAAAAAAGATTAGTTTATATCCCAATCCTGAAAAAGGGCAATGCCAAGGAATGTTCAAGTTACCAAACAGCTGTGCATATTTCACTTATCAGCGCTTATGCCTAAGATTCTGCAAGCTGATCTTCAGAAAATATGTGAACCAAGAATTACCAGAAGAAAAAGCTACTTTTCAAAGAGGTAGAGGAACAAGAGACCAAATTGTAAGCATTAGCTAGATTATGGAAAAAACAAGGGAATTCCAGAAAAACACCTACTTCTGATTCATTGGTTACACTAAATTTTTTTGACTGGGGAGATCACAAGAAAATTTATCAAGTCTTCAAAGAAATGGGAGTACCAGATCATCTTATCTGTATCCTAAGGAACTTGTATGTAGGTCAAGAAGACTAAAAAAAAAAGTATAGTAAGGCTGTATACTGTCACCTTAATTACTGATTATTAGCTACCCTAATTAACAAATTATTAATCACCCAGAAATTGTCTCTCCAGATTTATATTCCTCACAATAGATAGCAATATTGCTGCTTTGTTAAATGTTTCACAAAATAATTACTCATATTAAGAGAACCTACATATTGCAACACTAGTTTATTCTCATACCATTTTGCTGTCAATAGACAAAGACAGAAAATTCTTCTCTCATACAAGTCCCTTCTTCCCAGCATGTTGCCTCTATCCTCTATTCTTAGCCAAAATAATTTCAAAAGATGTTACATAGCACTTCTTTTTACTCCAAAAATGTGTCTGACTGTTCTTTTCTTAACACTCAAAATGCCCTTTGTATATCTGTATCTTTACCCAAAACTCTTTTGTCATCTTTACAACGTTTCTACAGTTTTGCTTTCCTTTGCAAAATTCTGAGAAACAAGTCAAACAGTAGGAGAATCTGTCTGTCTCTCTCACACCCACACATATTCTTTTATTGTTTCTTTTCCTCAATAGAATCACTAAAAGCCTTTTAAGCTTTTCTTTACAAACATATCACAGGAAAAAAATCATTTTTATTTTTCATTCAGTAACTTTCCTCTTTATTAGGAATATCACCCAGTAAATGAGACAAAACCAGCTCTTTATATCACTCCTCTCTCAATAATGAATGAATGAAGCATTTGTTAAATGCTAACTATATGTCAAGTACTGTGCTAATTGCTGGGGAAATGAATAGAAAAGAAAGACAGTCCTTGTTCTTTATGTCACATTGTAACAAGGCAGACAATACATATGGAAGGTTTAAGCTAAAAGTCATCTGGAACAGGTTCCATGATCCTTAGAGTATAGCAGCAAAGTAATAGTAATGCCTATTCTTATCATTTCTACTGATAAAGTTATATCAGTTTCAAGTGTTGAAACACAGGACAACATCAAGGATTTCAGTGGCAAAAACTCTCTTTTGGGGATCTTCAAAACATGTACTTGAAGCACCTCCAGGAGTAACTGCTAGATTGTACCTCCACAGAGATTGCTGTCCAAGGTGACAGCTGCATATATAAGCTGGGTTGAAAGGGGTTAGAACCACTGCTATTTCAAGGCTCTTGGGTCAAAACCCTGGCTGTCTCCATAGAAGGAATCAAAGATGGGGGTCAAGGTGGCGGTGGCAGGTTGACTTGCCTACTCTGTTCTGCCTCCTGTCTCGCCCTCAGTGTCTTGGTTTCAGCCAGCCTAGCTTTGCCTGTCCTGTATGAAGTTGAGAGGGATAACTAGCTCCTTCTCCACAGGACCCATCTCTTCCCTGGAAGATGACTGTCATAGCCAGGCTGAAAGCAAAATCTCTTGTCTGCAAAGTGCCTCCACTTTTAAGGCTCTTGTACCTATCTGTATGTTGGTAGCAGTTTGGATAGCAGTTGTTAATGATAAGATAGTAACATTTAATATAATGTTATTTAATATCACATTATGATAATAGATAATAATGGTTTTAAGAACTACTGATAATTTAATAGAACACATGTAAAACTTTGATGAATAAAATCTTCATATAAAGCTGTATTTAGAAAGTTTATTCACATTGAATTAACAACTATGTTTATGCATGGATTGTAACTGTACTTTGCTGATTTAATTTCAATAAATTCTGTTAGATAAAAAAGCCTGTATAACAGATTGTAACAGTTTCCTTGTAGAAATCAACTTACAAGAAGTGTACAATTTTGATATTTATGCTTTGTGGTACTGGAGTGTTAAAGAAGACTAGATAACTTTTATGAAAATTCATATTTTTCAGATAGAACACATGTGTATGTTACTGTTTCCTAAAAAAAGTCTAAAAGCCTAAATATTGCAGGAAAAAAAATTGGGCAACATGAAATAAATGATAGCAAACCAAAGACTGAAGGAAGGAAAAGATGGTAAAAATGGGTATGAGGAAAATATATTGTATCTTATATTAACAGGTAAAAGAAAAATTAGTTTTAGGAGAACAGAAATGAAATATGAGTAGAAAATCAATTTTAACTGGAATTTATAGTCAAGGTAAGACATCTCTATTTCCCATCACTACACTTCTGGTCTTAACATCCAGGAACATTAACCATGCCCCAAAACCACAATTGTCTACAAATATGGAATATAATATAGAACTGTACCCAAGAAAAATTTTAAAAATATGATCAGTTCTGCTATAATGTATGCTTCAAAAAGGTGAATCTGTTCTAATACTATTGACATAAGGAACATTTTGCAAATTTCAAGTTTCCTTTTGTACAATTTCTTCCACAAGAAACTGCAAAAATGAAGAAAACAACATCACTTCACAGTAACTTCTAAGTTGCAATCCTTCTAACAGCTACTTCCACGTGCAAATTTTAAGCCTTTTTCAAGGAAAATTGCCCTATTATATATTTTCTGGTACACAGGGGAAAGGGGTTCCACTTACATTCTCTCCCCCAGCTTTTCCCTTCCCTCCATGGTCTTCAGATGGAGCTACTGCTTGTCCAACTTTCTAATGTAGCCTGGGTCACAGGTAAAGCCCAAATTTCTTTTTAAAATAAATTATTGATATTTTCTGCTTCTAAAATCATTATAGTTCTCCCAAGTGTTCCCCCCTTTCCCTCTATCCAGAGAGCCATTCAATATAAATTATAGTATTTTTTTGGAAAGAGAAAAAGTGCATGTGTGAGTATGTTGGGGGAGGGGGGGAAGGTATCACAAAGTCAGAACAACTGAAACATTAATAAAATCCAAAAATGTGCAGTGTATAACCAACTGTGGACCACCTATCTCCATAAAGGGATAGTTTGGGAATGTCCCCTCATATCTCTAATTTAAGTCCTACTTGACTTTATAATTCTGTTACATTTACTTTTAATTTTTTTAGTGTGTCATTCTCTCCATTTCTTTTGTTGTAGTTATTGTATTAGTTCATTTAGATCTTTCCATGCATCTCTACTCATTATGAACATTTTTTTAAAATTTTTAATCATGTTATTTATTTTTTCTTTAAAAAGAATTTAAAGTTAATTTTGGAAATTGTTTTTTTAATTTGTAAAAAAATTTTTAACACACATTGCTTTATGAATCATATTGGGAGAGAAAAATCTGAGCAAAAGAGAAAAAGCATGGGAGAGATTTAAAAAAAAAAAAAGTAAATTCCTTAGTTCTTTTTCTGGATGCAGATGACATTCTCTGTCCAAAGTCTATTGGGATTGCTTTAGATCACTTAACTTCTGAAAAGAACCAAGTTTCATAGTTGATCATCACACATTCTTACAAGAATCATTTCTTATAGCACAGTAATATTCTATTACATTCCTGTACTGCAATTTTTTTAGACATTCCACAATTAATGGGCATCCACCTTATTTCTCATTACTAGCTATCAAAAAAGTGCTGCTGTAAATATTTTTCAAATATATGAGAACATGTTTCTTATCAATGGCTCCCTTGGATATAAGCCTAGTAAAAGAGTAGACATTAATCTTTTTATTGGCTTAATTCCAAAATACTTTTGAAAATAGTCATATCATTTCACAATCCTTCCACAATTCCTCTTAACATTGCTGCCATTTTTTTTTTTTTCATTTTTGCCACTTTGCAAGGAAACTTCAGGGTTTTGTTTGGTTTGTATTTCTCTTATTGTATTTCTTTTTATTGATCTGAATTATTTTTTCATGTAGTTGTGAATACTCTGCAATTCTTTTAAGAACTGTTCAGATCCTTTGACCATTTATCTAAAGGAAAATGGCTATTAGTATGTGAGAGGGCAGGAGGAATGGTGTTTTGGATACCAGACTCTTGCCATATTTTCCCCTAAGTCCTATGGATTTTATGAATTTATGAAATTTTGTGTAACTTAGTGCTTTCTGGGAATGAATATGTCATGTAGTGGCAGTTTTCTATAACTTAACTGTAATAATAAATATTCTATCCACTCCATCTCTTGTACTGTGACAGCAGATCTTCATTTAAAGGAAACAATGGTCATGGCTCCATAAAGCTCATTATTAAGACAGTCCTATCCTATGCACATTGTAACACCAACTCAAATTGGACCAAAAGCAAAATGATGATTAAAAAAAACTTTTTTTTTTAAAAATACACTGTACCTTTTTGTTGTTTTCAGAAGTTGGGCTGAGAATTGTTAATTCTGGTCTACTTGGTTTAGGTTTTGGGGATTCACAAGAATTAATGAAATTCATGATGAAAGATTCCAAATGCTGGCCCTTCTGCAGTGACACAGAGGTTGATAAAAAAAAAATAATAATAAAAGATAGAAACAAAGAAATTTGCTATGCTCTTGTTATTCACAAAATATTTAGAAATAATGACTACTCACCTCTTTCATTAGTTTTCCTGGAACAGATTTTATAATTTTCCCTGAAATTTAAAAACATGACATATTAAAAATCTCATCGGGTAAGAGCTTGTATTTATTACATGAACTGTTGGAAATGATAATTTCGCTTATCAAAGTCACTGATACATTTTATCATTTACTCTCAATGAAAATGTATATTGTGAAATAATAAATTATTTCTAATATAGGAATTGTTTTTTTCTTTAACCTTAATAATTAATAAATGCCTTCAAGCAGAAGGCAATCTAAAAAGTGATTGGGAAATATTAACAACTTCAAATGCAACTTATTTTATTATTTTATGTTGGAAGAGTTAGATAACAAAGAGGTTTGAATGCTAGGAAGTCAGGAAGATCTGAGTTTAGATTTTATTTCAGACACTTGCAAGATGTGTGTGTGACCTCTGGACAAGTCATTTAACCTCTTTTGCCTCAGTTTCTTTAAATGAAAAACGTTCTCTTTTATAATATTAATGCCTACCACCCACAGTTACTATAATGCTAAAAAAGAGCTAATATTTGTAAAGTGATCAGCACAGTCCATGGCATAAAGTAGGTAACCTTTTAATGCTAGCTGCTACTGCTACTGTTTCTAATTATTATCACTATTTATTTATACATTTCTGGATGTAGGAATTTCTGGCAAAACCTCATATCTGAAATTCTACTTGGATGCTAGATAAGTTTACAATCCTCTCTGAAACAAACAACAACAATAATAATAACAACAAAAAAAACTTAAAATTTTTCCCAAATCATTAACTCATATATAACCACTATACACATATCCTTTACCTCCCAGGAATGTACCAGGAACACTGAGTAATTTGGGTGCTTTATGAAATAAACATTTGGATCTGCCTTAATAAGCACTCAAGATAAGGCCAAGTTAATGTTTTTCATTCTTGCAAGAACCTACCTAATTTTAAACATCACCCTTTACACACACACACACACACACACACACACACACACACACACACACACACAGTCCTTTCATACCCTCACAGATTTGACTTTGTAGAGATTCCCCCACCTTACAAGATGTCCTCTTCTGTTTCTACTTTCATTTGTCCCATCTTCTGCCCCTTTTGTTTCATTTATTTTATTTAGTGTCCCATTAGACTTAAGTCCCCCTATTCTTATTTTAAGGACAAAATCTTCTGCAAATGTATTTTTCAGACAATCAATGAATACTAGCTATTTGCTATCTATATGATTCTTAAGACTAAGTACCTCTTTAAATAAGTGGTTTTCAATCAGCGAAAATGTTAGAACAGAAATTGAATTCAAATCCCATCGTTCTTTGTATTATAACATGTATATTCCTCATTCTATTTCCACTTTCTGAAATCCTATTCATGTTTATGAATCAGTTCAAGTATTATAATTTCCACAAGCTTTTCCCTAATCATAAAATTCAAATTTTCAAAACTTTTCCTTTTTTGAAAATTTTCTGCATCTATTTTTAATATGCATAGTATAATTAACATATTAATACTTGTACAATTGTTATTACATATGTCTTAGCTCTATAGTAAGCTTGGTAAGATCCTCAAAGACAAGGACCATGTATCATATATACCTTTGTTATCCTGAAAGTCACTTGCATTTGGAAGACAGTCAATAAATATGTGATGAATTAATTAATGAAATATAAGTGGTACAATTATGTTTTCTTTTATTTTGTTTTTAACCTCTGGCTCTTTCCCCCCCCCCCCCCCAAAGAAAATAAAACCATGGAAAGCATGGAAATTTTAAAGACATGATTTGGAGATTTAAAAAAAAAAAAAAGAATGTTAAAGAATAGAGGAGGTCATATTTTATAATTCTAGGTGCTGTAAGAAAAGGAGAGATTCTAAAAACTTTTCCCCTCCATTTAAAAATTAAATTATTTAGGGAAAATGATTACTAAATACATTTTCTAACTTCATATTAAATTAAAAACACTTTTAATTGAGGTAACTAGCATAATTTTTACCAATGGGATTTCACATTTTGTACTTTAGTTGCAAGTTTTACAATGCTACACTTGTGATGTTTCTTAGGGCTCACAGAGAAGTAAAGAGACTGCTCAAATAGTTTCAAGTATCACGTTCAATTAAAACAATCTGCTCCAGTTTATATATACTCCAACATGATCAGAAAACCATACAGCTAGGTTTCATGGCACGATTATAGCAGAGCATTTCAATTAAAAAGTATAGATGGAATGATTTAAACACTTTCTCAAGCTGGCCTCCAAATACTCAAACATAAAACTATCTTTTGAAAAATGACATTTAGAAAATAAGGGCTTCAATAAATTTCCAATTAAGAAAAATTATTTTTTCAGACATTAATTGGCCTGAGTTGAAATAAATTTTATTTAGGGATTGATATTGGCAACTTAGTCGACTTTCCAAAAACAATAAAAATTTAAATCTTACTCATTCTTGTGATTTCATCTTTTAAAAAATTTTCATTAAAACAGGGAAACCTACATAAATAAAATCCATTTACAGTAGTGTAGCCAAATTACAAGAATATAAATCTTAGACTAGGGGGTAAAAATCTGTTTATACAAAGTGTAATTTAACTTACTATAAATTATACCCAATGTCATTAAGTTTTAGTATACAAGAATTCCTTAAAATTCAAAATAAAAAATTAAGTAATTTGACAATTAAACTGGTTTAAAAATTTGAGTCTTGGCATTCATCAAAGGCTGATAAGTCCAGACTAAACAGAGTAAAAAAAGTGAAGACATTTGGGGGCAATATTATTTATCATTAACTTTATGCCCAAAGATGAAAAGTTCTACAAACATCACTTCTTCAGCTCCCTTACATTCAAATTTAGAAACAATAAGGATCTAACACCATAATCTATCTGAATTTTATAAGAGTAAATATGGATACACTATTGACATACTCAAATCTCAAATGACATACAACTTGAAATCTTAAAAGTTTGGTACTTACCCTAGATTTGATACTTCTCTTGAAGTAGACAGGCAATTTACATAAAAATAATATGCATAAAGCAGTTTTGAAAATAACTAGAAACTAACTGAATTTAAATACTTTGTCCAAATTAAATCATCACTCTTACTAAAACTGATATACCTTACATATAACTCATTATGGTATATGTATTATAGTATACAATATGTATATTGTGCATACATATGGTATTCATCATATATAATACATATATATTAATGTTACCATTTTATTGATGAGAAAAATGAGACTGAGGTTACATGACTTGCCCACTATTAAGAATTAATGTGTCTGAGATAGTGTTTGCATCCAAAGTTCTTTTGATTGAAAGATTAGCACCCATAAATGCTTATCAGTTAGACCATCTATTTTAATCCTGCCACAAAATTATTTTTTAATTGGCTCACCAAGATTTACATCAGGCAGTATCTTATCCAGAAATTGTGTCTCACCACCATTTGGAGAGAGAAAATCTGCCAGAAGTTGGCTATTACTCAACTCTGGATGTTGCAGAAGTTTCTTGAATTAACCAAAAAGAGGAAAGAAGTTTAGTTATTACATTGACATAATTGAGTTCTTAAAAAGTACAGAAAAATTTCAGAATGACACAAATTATTTAAGAAATAGCAGTTTGCCTCAGAAAGCTAGTACCACATCAGTGATAAAAGATTTAGTTCTATTTTATAGTATTACTAACTCACTATGAGCCTGGGAATGGGGTCTACTTCTGGTATAACTAACAAAAGCCACCTTATTTTTCTGGACCATTTGAAGAAAAATCAAAGTAGCTATAAAAGACTTGATAAAAACAAAATGCTACACAAACATCAAGTGGTGATCATCGGCCAGAAACAGACCATCAACAAAATAATATATCAACTGATCTATTCAAAACATTCAAAAGTAACATCAGTCTTGCCTAGAATTTATTTGGGAACCACAGGAAGAAGAGACCTGGATCACAGATTTCATTAATTTAGGGAATGTCTAAGGTAAGGAAACTGCAAATTCAAGTCAGCATCTTCTCTGAAATTTAGAATTTGAGAACGGTGCCATCAGGACAGAGAGATTAAGTGATTTTTTTTCAAGATCTCATAGCTGGCATATGTTAAAGAGGGAAAATTTAGGGCAACTCTCTACTACCTACTAAATGCACTGCTTCTTGAAAACTATATATCATTTAATTTTTTTTAAAAAGTAGACATGAAAAAGATGTTCAAATATGTATATACATGCATTTTAATAAAATATTTTAAAGAAAATATTGAAACAAATAGCTAAAATGGAAAGTGTCATGGACTCTTTTGATAGGGATTAGATGAATTTTTGTTTTTAAATACATGAAATGCAAAGTATTATAGAGGAAACCAAATATATGGACATACCAATGTATTTTTTTTCACTCAAGTTCATAGACAAAGGGATACATGGACTGCAAGTTAAAAACCCTAAGCTAGAGAACTAGAACTAATAAGTGAAATCAGAGACATGGTTTTCAATATAATATGATTTAAAAATATTTAGTTACAGATATTCATTCATAAATTTATATGAGTTTATTTATTTGTTATGAGATTATGTAGTTTATGGTCATGCATCTAGTTTCTGGAGCCAGAATAGAATTCAGGAAGATGAGTATTTCTGACTCCAAGCCTAGTGTTCTATTCACTGTAGCACCTAGATGCTCAGAAGGAGTATACGAAGCATAGATGAAAGAAGTTTTCATAAATGTAGAAATTTCCCTAAAGAATTCTATTCAGAACTTTGAAGTAAAAGCTCAAATTTCAAGAAATATAAGACGTAATTCCTCCCAGATTATTGAAAATACACAGTGAGAGAAAACCCATTGAAATGAATCAGATACCAAAATTTAAGCACTACCTAGCTACATACATACCACAGCTCATCAACCATAAATCAAAAATATGAGAGTCCACCCTGTATCAGAGTAAGAATCATTTCAATAATAAGTCCAGTAGGTGTTTATCCAAGTCTTTCCTTGAATACTTTGTGGGGTCTTATTACTCTCTAACTACTTCTGTATAGTCCTTGCCTCAGTTCCTTATCTATAAAATGAGCTAGAAAAAAAAGTGGCAAACCAGTCATTAAGAGTTGAACACAACAGAAAGAAAAGAACAATAACAACAAACAAAGAGAGAGTTCTACTTCAGAAGTTAGAAAAAATTCTGATCAAACAAGGCTTAACAGAGTTTACCTTGATTTTATCAAAACCTGTAGTAAAGCTGCTCAGGCTATTTTTATAAACAAAATGAACAGCTGTGATCTACACAAAAGAACAATTAAATGGTGGACCTAGTTGGATGGCTAAACCCAAACATCAGTCATTTCATGGAATGGTAACTTTGCCAAGAAAATTCTTGAACTTAACTTTGCTTCGTAATGACATTTAACACAAAATCATCTAACAAAGAGCTGAAGGAGGTCATCTGAAGAATTTCAGAGATTGTCTCATTCAACTATTTCACTTTAGATCAAGTGGTAAGTCAGAAGTATAAGATAAACAATAAAAATATTATAAAGATAAGTAACTGAGAAAGACTTAGGAACTCTGATCTAATATAATGATAAGCCATGATTCCAGAAGACCAATAAAGAAACATGCTACTAACTATTTTTTTCTACATGGTCAATGTGAAATTTTATTTATTTATTTATTTTGCTTGGGTGCCTAGGTAATGGGGAGTTTGCTTTTCTTACTTTCTCAATTTAGGATGGGAAGGGGTTGTAAAAAAAAGAAAGTGAAAATCTGAAAATTAAATCAAATTTAATCTTAAAGAATGTATACTGATGAAATAAATAATGTTATATTGCAGTCAAAAAAGCTAATGTAATATTATGTTGAATAATGTAAACGTAAATTAGTTTCCACCATAAGAGATGGACTATTCCCCACCCTAGTATACTATATATTGTGCCTTGGTCACATCTTAAGTATTGTATTTAATTTTGGACACCATCTTTTAGGAAGGACACTGATAAGTTCAAAAGCATTAAAAGAAAGCAATCAAGATGCTAGGAAGTCTCCAGGTCAAGGATCAACTGAAGAATTTTAGGGATGTTTAGTACAGAAAACTCAAGATTTTTCAAATTTGTGAAGAGCTGTACTATAGACATGATATAAGACTTGGCCTCGGAGCACAAAATCAGGCTCAATAGTTAAAAGTTTTAACATCTCTGGTCAAGCAACCTTGGCAAAAAAAAAAAAAAAAAAAGGAAATGAGATTTGGTAAGACCTCTTCATGAAGTCATGTTAGGTCTCTTGTACTACTTTTCTTTTTTCAGAACTTTAGTGGCTATCACTTTAATAATGTGGTCTAGAATTTCTCCAAAACTAAACTCAAGTTATCTGGTTTATAATTTGTAAGCAGCATTATTTTAGCTCCTCTCTTTTTCTGTGTGTGAAAAAGGAGAAAAGGGAAGGGGCCAACAGGGCACAGAGAGGACTCCAAATATTTGTCTTTGTCTACCATTCTCTAGTCTGTTAAAAATCACTGACAATGGCCTTATAATCATATAAATCAATTCTTTAAGGACCATGAGATACACTTTGTCTGCATCTTTGAACTTGAAACTCATCAAGGGATACTTGCTTACTTATTTTTTGACTTAAGAACACAAGATAGAGAATTAGAAGACCTTGGAACAAATCTTGCCTCTGATACTTAATATTTGTGTAACCTCAGGCAAATCACCTACCCAAATTGGATTTCAGTTTCTTCCCCATCTATAATACAAAAGAGTTGGATTAGATAGTCTTCCTTCCAAGACTAAATTAAGGGTCAACACCCCATTAGGCTTTTTGGTTCCAACTTTTCCGGTCCAAGTGATGAGGTTAGTGGTAGTCAGAGAATTGCTAAAATCCCATTTTGGTCGGTGCAGGTTAAACATGAAGGAATTCACAAACCTGAAATATTAATTGGCAAGAAAATGGAAGTTCATTGTTGGATAGGAAGCCAGTTTTGCTAAGAAACTGACTTTTTTAGCACCAAAGTCCTATTAGGGAAATGGAGGTTGGCACTGAGAAGAAGAGAATGCCTTCTCAGCAGGCAGGGTCCTAGAAGCAGAGCAAGCTGCTTTGGACTCTGCAAAGAATGAGTTCAGAAACTGCCCTTTAAAAAGGGAATAAAAAGGTTCAAATATTCAAATCCCTATATAGGAAGATGATGTGTTTAACTCTTGAGAATTGTATCTTTGTACTGTGATAATATAAAAAAAAAATCTTGAGGCTTCAAGTTTCAGGTTGAAAAGAAAGCCAAAGTTCCCAGGCATAGATGTTTATAGGTATATAGCCCAGATCTCCAATTGGAATTCAAAAGTTCAAAAGTTCTCGCATCCTCAATACATCAATGGAGTGCTTTTTGACCAAGGTTTCTAATTGAATAACAACACAACTTATCTGGGGAGATATGCCTTCCCCAGGAAGGCCTGAGACTCCAAAAGGGATCACAGATCAAAAGTGAACACAGTTTCAGAGTGATAATTTTAAAGAGAACACAATTTCATGCCCCCTTCACAAGGATAATGGTCCTTGGCGGAGAAAAGAGACAAGAGTTGAAGAATTCTGCCTTCTGTTGTCCATTATCATTATCATTTCCACTTAAAGCAGAAGTCCTATTGCTTCCTTGATTCTCCAACTTTTCCCTTAGTTAAAATTCCCTATTTCCCTAAAATTCTTGATATAAGAAACTAAGAAATAACAAAATAAAAAGAATGAAAAAATAGAAGAGAATATGAAATATCTCATAAGAAAAACAATTGATCTGGAGAGACAGATAAAAAAAGAGACAACATAAGAATAATCAGAGTATCTGAAAACTATGATCAAAAAAAGAATCTTCATACAATAATACAAGAAATACTCAAAGAACATAGTTTTGAAGTATTAGAATAAGAGGGGAGTGCAGAAAGAGAAAAGAAAAATCCACCAACCACAACCTGAAAGAGCACCTACAAGGAAAAACAACAAGGATATCATAGCCAAATTCCAAAACTTCCATGATGAGCAAAAATACAAGAAAAAAGACAATTCAAATATGGTGGAGCCACAGTTATAATCATAAAATACCTAGTAATGCCTACAATAAAAGACCATAGATATTGGAATATTGGAACACTATCAAAGAGCAAAATAACCAACTCTGTAGTAGAATATATAATATTCAACAAAGTTAATCATAACTCTGAACTAAAAAAAAAAAATAGTAAAAAATTAAATGAATTTCCAGATATTCAGGATTTTATTGCAAAAATACCTGAACTTAATAGAAAACTTGATATATAAGATCCAACAGAAATAAGGTAAACATCAAAGACTAATTACTAGGGACTTAATAAGGACAAACTTTTATTTTATTTTATACGTGGAAATATTACCTATACGTGTAAAATTGTCATTAATAATAGGGTTGTTTTAAAGAAAAATTGGGGTAAAACCTAGTATGATGTGATTCTAGAAAGCAAAATCATGTAGGAAAAGGTAAAAAGAATAATTATATGAATGATGTGTGACAAGAAGAACTTACAAAAGAAACAGGGGAGGAGGCTGTTGGTTCTGCAACTTTATTCTCATAGGAAATGGGTTGAGGAGGCAAAGTGAGGAGAAAAGCTTCTGAAGCCCTTCCAAAAAATTAGAAAATAGCCTCAAAATTGATCTAGGATCAGAAAAACAGTTTACCAGCCTAGGAGGAAATGGAAGGGGAAAAGGGGTTAACAGCAACAAAAGCAGCCAGAGTCACAGCAGGGGGAACTTGAAGCAAGGCTCCAAGCCTAGGGCAATTCATGAGTGAGGTTCTGCCCTAAAGCATAATGAGCAGATCTTTAGGCAAGCAAGCAGTCTGTACAGTGCAGCAAAGCCCCACACCAGTAAACCTACCCCCAGCACAAGCCACCATTTAAGTCTTGACTTTATTGCTGACCAGTGTAGAAGCCCCAACCCAGGGCTGGCCAACTGAGAGACCCTGTTTCCACAGCAACCCTTCAGGCTGCTCAATTCAAAATTACTCTTCCAGGGCCTACTAGCAGAGAGGAACTGTTTCCATAGCAATAGTGTCCCCTTAGCAGCAAGGATCTACCTCTGAAGTAAGCGAAAAGCTAAATCCCACACCCAAGGGAGTTCAACAAGGAGGCTCCAACCCCCCCAATACAAGCCAGAAAGGAAATCACCCTCCAGTGAGAGCAAGTGGCTAAATTCTGAAGTCCACTGAAAGTTAACAGTAAGACCCAGAGCCCCAGCACAAAAGACTTTGCAGAACCAAAGCCCAGCTCTTACATAAAAACACAAAATCATCAAAAAAATTTTTAAAAAGAACTCAACTATAGAAAGTTACTATAGTAACAAGGAGAATCAGGGCATAAACTTGTAAGAGAAAAATAGAGTCTAGAGTCAAAATGGTTACATGTGAAGCCCAAAGAAAACTCCAATTTGGTGTCCAGCCTAAAAAGAATTACAGGATGAACTTTAAAAAAAAAAAAAAAAAAGGTTTTAAAAAGTAAATTAATGAAGCAAAAGAAAATGTGGGAAAAAAATAAAAAGAGTGAAAGAAAAACATGAAAAGAAAGTCAATAGCACGTAAAACTTACACAAAAATTCACTGAAGTCAAGAGTACCTGAGTTCAAATCTGACCTCAGACACTTAATACTTCCTAGCTGCGTGACCTGGGCAAGTCACTTAGCCCCAATTGCCTCAGCAAAAAAAAAAAAAACACAATTGGCCAAATGGAAAAGGAAATACAAAAGTTCACTGAAGACAATAATTCCTTAAAAATTGGAACGGAAACAAGTGGAAATCAATGACTCTGTGAGACATCAGGATATGATTTTTTAAAAAGTATAAAAATAGAATAAAATGAATAATTTCTTATTGAAAAAAAAAACTGACCTAAAAACAGATCCAGGAGAGATAATATAAAAATTACTTAAAGTCATAATTTAAGGGAAAAAAAAAAAAAGACCTGGACATCATTCAAGAAATTATCAAAGAAAACTGCCCCCTATATACTAGAAGCATAGGACAAAATAGAAATTGAAAAAATCCACCAATCATTACCTGAAAGGAATCCCAAAATGAAAACTCCTAGAATATCATAGCCAAATTCTAGAGCTCACAGGCCAAGGAGAGTATTGCAAGCAGCCTAAAATAAACAATTCAAAATATCATGGTGTTACAGTCCCTGACTATATATAGAATTTGGCAGATTCCACATTAAAGAAAAAGAGGGCTTAGAATATGATCTACAAAAGGTAGAGGAGTTATGATTACAACCAAGAATCATCTACCTAGAAATACTAAATACAAAAAAAGGGACATTTAAAAAATAATTATTTAATGAAATAGAGAACTTTCAATCACTAATCAAAAGCCTAGAACTGAATAAAAAATTTGACCTTCAAATGTAAGACCTAAAGAAGACATAAAAAGGTTTCCAAAAAAAAAGAACAAGAAAATATAAAAATTCAATAAAGCTAAACTTTATACTCAGGGCAAGAATATATTTGTAATTCTTAACTTTATTACTGTAAGAGTATATATAAAGGTAAATATATATATATATATATAATGACTTTGGGATGCTATCTCAAAAAACAAAATAGTAAAAAAGAAAACTGCACTAGATGGGGGGAGATTGGGGTAAACTATTCTACATAAAAGAGGCACAGAGCTATTTTAATGGAAGGGGAAGGGGCTTATATCTTATTCTCATCAAAATTGGCTCAAAGAAGGAATAACATATACGAGTTGGGATATGGAAATCTTACCCTATAAAGAAGTCAAAACAGATAGGGATAATAGGGAGGTTGAGGAGAAAGTGAAACAAGTAAGGATTTATTGAGGAAGGTGGTGATCAGAAGTAGAGGTAAAGAATGGGGGGGGTAAGAGAGAGAGAGGGGATAAACAAGTGAAAAATGGAGAGAAATAGTTATTATAGCTATAAATGTGAGAATGACAAACTCACCCATAAGAAAGAAGCAGACAGCAAAATGTATTTAAAAACAAGAACCCCACAATATGTTGTTTACATGAAACACATCTGAAGCATAGAAATACAAACATGGTAAAGGTAAAGGACTGGAGCAGAATTTATTATGATTCAGCTGAAGCAAAGAAAGCAGGGGGTAAGCAATCATAATTTCAGATATAGCAAAGGCAAACACAGATCTAATTAAAGGAGACAAAGAAGGAAACTATATCTTGCTGAAAGATACTACAATGAAGTCATATCAATACTAAAAATATACTCCACATGTTATAAGAATCTAAATTTTTGAAGTGTAATGAACTACAAGAAGAAAGATAATAAAATTATATCTCAGAACAAGATAATTCTAACCAAAAAGAAACAAGAAAGAAATTAAGGAGATTAATGAAATCCTAGAAAAGTTAGATAAGATAGATACTTGGAGTACATAGCATCTACACAAAAAACTGACATACAAGCTTCATAACTAAACATGGAAAAGGAAAAATAGTAGATAACATCATTTTCAGATCATAGGACAATGAAAATAACCTTCAATAATTGACAATAAAAAAAGAGGATAAAATAAATGGGAAATTAAAGAATCTAATCCTAAAAAAAAAAACAAAGTGAGTCAAGAAATAACTGACAATTTCATTAAAGAAAATGACAACTATGTGACAACATACCAAAATTTATGAGATGCAGCCAAAGTGGTACTTAAGAACGCGCGTGCGCGCACACACCACACACACAAATATGTAAACTGCTTACATCAATAAAATGGGGGGGGGGGGGGGGAGAAGACCACATCAATGAATTGGGCATGAAACTTAAAAATCTAGAAAAAGAATAAATTAACAATCTACAATTAAATGCTACATTGAAAATCCTGAAAATCAAAGGAGAAATAAATAAAAGTGGGAGGAAAAAAACATTGAACTAATAACACTAGAAGCTGGTTCTATTAAAAAAAAAAAAGTATTGTTTTTATATAATCATTGTTTAATTTGATTGAAAAAAATCTAAATTTCTACTAATGAAGAAGAAATTAAGAAAACTGTTAGGACATATTTTGTGCAATCATATGCCAATAAATGTGAAAATCTAAATATAAAAATATATCCACAAAAATATAAAATGCCCAGATTAATAGAAGAAATAAAATGCTTAAGTAGCATTAAATAGAAATTGAAGGAATTAAAATAGACAATGAAGAAAAAACAACTCTCTCTTTGCAGAAGATATGTTATACTTTAAAACTCTAATCAACAAAAAAAAACTACTTGAAATTATTAACAACTTGAGCAAAGTTGCAAGTTACGAAATAAGCCCTCACAAACCATTAGTATATATATTATCAACAAAGTTTATCAGCAATAGAATCTTAGAAAAAGAAAAAGAGCAAGTCATAAGTGAACTTCCTAAAAAAAATTCCCCAGGATCAGATTCACAAGCGAATTCTATCAAACATTTAAAGACCAATTAATCCTATATAAACCATTTAGAGAAATAGGTGAAGGAGTACTACCAAATTCCTTTTATAATGCAAATACGATGCTAATATCTAAATCAGGAAAAGCCATAACAGAAAAAGAAAATTTATAGACCAACTTCCCTAAGGAATGTTATTGCAAACATTTTAAATAAAATATTAACAAAGAGATTACAGTAATATAGCATAAGAATCATATATTATGACTAGATGGGATTTATATATCAGGAATGGAAGGATGATTCAATATTAGGAAAGCTATCAGCATAATTGACCATGTCAATAAGAAACCAACAAAAATCATGATTATCTCAATAGATGCAGAAAAAACCTTTGACAAAATACAATACCCATTACTATTAAAAATATTAGAAAGCACAGGAGTAAATGAAGCTTACCTTAAAATGATAAGTGATATTTATCTAAAACCATCTGCAAGTATTATCTGTAATGGGGATAAGCTAGAAGCCTTCCCAATATGATCAGGGGTGAAGCAAGGAAACATATTATCACCACTATTGCTCAATATTATACTAGAAATGTTAGCTTTAGCAATAAGAGAAGAAAAAGAAATTGAAGGAATTAAAATAGGCAATGAGGAAAAAACAATTCTCTTTAGCAAAGTTGCAGGTTACGAAATAAGCCCTCACAAACCGTGTGTGTGTGTGTGTGTGTGTGTGTGTGTGTGTGTGTGTGTGTGTGTGTGTGTGTGATCTCCAACAAGGTTTATCAGCAAGAAATAGAGAAATTTCATTTAGATAATACAAAATACTTGGGAATCTACCTACCAAAGCAGACCCAGGAACTCTATCAACTATAAAACTTTTCTTACAAATAAAGTCAGATTACTGATACATTGTTGGTGGAACTCTGAATGGATCCAACCATTCTGGAGAGCAGTGTGGAACTATACTCAACAAGTTAGCAAACAGTGCATACCCTTTGACCCAGCAGTATTTCTACTAGGATTATATCCCAAAGAGATCTTAAAAGAGGAAAAGGGGCCCCCATCTGCAAAAATGTTTGTGGCAGCCCTTTTTGTAGTAGTAAGAAACTGGAAATTGAGTGGATGCCCATCAATTGGAGAATGACTGAATAAATTATGGTATATGAATGCTATAAAATATTATTGTTCTATAGGAAAAGACCAGCAAGATGATTTCAGAGAGGCTTGTAGAGTTCTACATGAACTGATGCTAAGTGAAATGAGCAGAACCAGGAGCAACAAGCAACAATACATAGCAACAAGACTATAAGATGATCAAGTCTGATGGAAGTGGTTCTCTCCAAAGATGAGAGTTTCAAACCAGTTCCCCTTGTTCAGTTATGAAGAGAGTCATCTATACCCAGAGAGAGGACAGTGGGAACATTGTGTGGAATACAACATATTATCGTCATTCTTTCTGTTGTTATTTGCTTGCATTTTGTTTTCTTTCTCAGTCTTTCTTTTCCTTCCTTCTTGATCTGATTTTTCTTGTGCATCAAGATAACTACATAAATATGTATACATATATTGGCTCTAACATATATTTCAACATGTTGAACATGTTTAACATATATTTAACATGTATTGGACTACCTGCCAGCTAGGGGAAGGGGTGGGGAAAAGGAGGGGAAAATTTGGAACAAAAGATTTTACAAAGATTAATGTTGGAAAAATTGCCCATGCACATGCTTTGCAAGTAAACAAATAAATTGATTACATAATAAAAGGCAAATAAAGTCAGATCTAAACAACTAGAAAAAATAGTAATAACTTATGGGCATGCCAAGCCAATATAATAAAAATGACAATTCTATCTAAATTAATCTAGTTATTCAGTGCCATTACCAATCAAATTATATTTAACATTTTATAGAACTAGAAAAAATGACAAAATACACTTGAAAGAACAAAAACGCAGGGATATCAAGACAATCAATGGAAAAAAATGAAAAAGAAAGTGTTTTAGTCTTAATAGATTTCAAACTACATAACAAAGCAGTAACTATCAAAACAATCAGCAACTGGTTAAGAAATAGAGTGGTAGATCACTAAACTACATTAAGTCCAAATTATAATATAGTATGACCATAGTAATTTGATTTATGACAAACCCAAAGAGCCAAGTTTTTGGAAACAAATGTATTATTTGACAAAAAAATGCTGAGGAAAACTAGAAAACAAAATGTATAGCAATTCAATATAAACAATATCTTACACTGCAGACTAATATAAGGTCAAAATAAATATTTACACATAAAGGGTGATATAAGCAAAATAAGAAAGCATAGAATAGCTTATCAAATTTATGAATAAAGGAAGGCTTACCAAAGATATAAAGGGCATTACAAAACAGATAGGTAATTTTGATTATATAAAATTTAAATGTAAATTTGCACAAAACACCAAAACAACCAAAATTATGAGGAAAACAAAAAACTGGGTAAAAATCTTTGCAATAAGTTACTCTGATAAAGTCTTCATTTCACAAATATATAGAGAACTAAGTCAAATTTATAAAAATACAAGTTATTCCCCAATTGATAAAAGGTTAAAGGATGTGAACAAAAAAGGTTTTAGATAAATATATCAGTTATCTGTAGTCATATTAAAAAAATAATAGCCATACATCATATGCTCTAAATCACTAGTGATCAGAGAAATGCAAATTAAAACAACTCTGAGGTAACACTTCACATCTATTCAGAATGGTTAACATGACAAAAAAGAAAAATGATGAATGTTGGAAGGGGGATATAACTTGGACATTGATACACTAGTGGTGGAGTCATGAACTGATTTAATCATTCTGGATAGCAATTTGGTCTACAAAACAGTGCATACCATTGTTGGTGGAGTGGTGAAACAATCCAACAATCTATGCCCAAAGAGCTATCAAACTGTGCATACCCTTTGACTCAGCAGTGTCATTACTGGATCTGTATCCCAAAGAAATCATAAACGAGGGAAAAGGACCCACATGTGCAAAAATGTTTGTGGCAGACCTGTTTGTGACAGCAAAGAACTGGAAAAGAAGTGAATGCTTATCAATTGGGGAATGGCTGAACATGCTGTGGTTCATGAAGGTAATTGAATATTATTGTTCTATAAAAATCGATGAACAAGCTGATTACAGAAAGGCCTGGAAAGATTTATATGAACTGATGCTTGTTATGAGCCAGAACTTGAAACAAGGTGTTAAGTCACTAGACTTGATAGAAACAATATTTAAGTTTACACCTTTGAGAGTTCACACATTAGCTCACACATTGGAGTTCACAAGTTTGGGAGATTCACAAGTCAGAAACCCACAATCCCACTCTCTCAGAGGAGGAGTCAACCTTTGGGTTCACACCTTTAAGAGATCATATGTAAGGAGCTCCTGGAGTCAGAAGTAGGAGAGTAGAAGAGATTGAAAGCCAGAAGTCAGTCAGTTGAGGGGATTGAGGAGCCAGGAGTCGGAAATGAGCTAGAGGCAGAAGCTGGCAGAGGCAAAAGACTAGCAACAAGAGCTCTCGGAACCAAAGAAAGCTAACTGGACTATTTTGGAAGAGATAATAAAGAACTACTTTTAACAGCTGGCTGGATTTGAGGTTATAATTGATCTGAACTGAAACTAAGACTACCTCCAGAAGCCCCCCGAGTAACCTGCTCCCAGAGAGAACCATTATATTTTAGAAAAGAAGAGAACACCACAGATGCTGAATGAAACAAGTAGAACTAGGAATACATTGTACACAATAACAGCAATAATATGTGATGAGCAACTATGAAAGACTTGATTCTCAGTGGTTCATTGAGCCAAAGCAATTCCAATAGACTTTAGACAAAATGCCATCTGCATCCAGAAAAAGAACTGAGGAGATTGAATGGTCACTTCATTTTTTCTACTTTTTTTTTTTAATCTCACCCATGGTTTTTCCCATTTGCTCTGATTTTTCTCTCCCAACATGATTCATAAAGCAATGTGTATTAAAAATAAGCTTACTACAACACTTAAAAAAAAAAAAAAAAAAAAACAGTACATACCCTGTGATCCAACAATACCACCACTAGATCTATATCACAAAGACTTCCAAAAAAGGGGGAAAGGCCCTATTTGTACAAAAACTTTTTTTTATTTTTCAAAATACATGCAAAGATAGTTTTCAACATTAACCCTTGCAAAACTTTGTATTCCAACTTTTTCTCCCGCCCTCTTCCTTCCCACTTCTCCCCTAGATAGCAAGTAATCTGAAATAGGTTTAAATACATGCAATTCTTCTAAACATTTATCACGCAGAACAAGAAAAATCAGCTTAAATGGAAAAAAATTGAGAAAGAAAAAATAAACAAAACAACAAAAAAAGGTGAAAATACTAAGTTGTGACCCACATTCAGTTCCCACAGTCCTCTTTCTGGATGCAGATGGCTCTCTCCATCACAAGTCTATTGGAAATGGCCTGAATCACCTCATTATTGAAAAGAGCCACATCCATCACAGTTGATCTTCACAACCATCTTCTTGTTGCTGTTGTACAAAAATATTTATAATAGTTCTTTTTGTGATGGCTAAGAACTGGAAATCAAGGCATTACCATTAATTAGAGAATGGCTAAAAAAGCTGAAGCATGTGATAGCAATGGAATATTATTGTGCTGTAAAAAATGATAAGCAGGATGATTTCAGAAAAACCTGGAAAGACTTATATGAATTGACATATACTGAACAGAACTAGAAGAACACTGTATATAGTAATAGCAATATTGTTCAATGAATAACTGTGAATAACTTAGTTATTCTCTGCAACACAACAATCCCCAAGAACTCATGATAAAGCATACTATCCACCTCCAGAGAAAAAACTGATACTGATTGAATAGAGATGAAAATTTGTCATGCTTCACTTTCTTTCATTTTATCTTTTATTCAAATATTCTTGTACAAAATGACTAATATGGAAATTTTTTACATAATTGCACATGCAAAAACTATATTTAACTGCTCACCATCTCATAGAGAGAGAGAATTTGGAACTCAAAACTTTAAATAAAAACATTAAAAAGTGGGGGGGAAAGGGGGAGGGAGAGAGAACAATCTGTCTGTTTTTACTTGTATTGTTGCTTTGTCTATGTTTATATCTTTATTAAAAAAAGTATATATATATATATATATATATATATATATATATATATCTTTGTGTAGATTCTGTTACCCTAAAAGATTTAAAATTCCACTAGTCAGAAAATTTCTAAGGGTTCTAGCCAAAGGCTTTAGAATACTGGGAAAGATTATTGAACTTTCATACTTGAAGCAATTCCACTTTAGACTCTCAAAAGGAGATTAAACACTTTTTAAAAAGTTAGCTCATCAAAGTTTGTAGAACTGTTAAAAACATCTTAGCATATTTGAGATTTGAAGATTTATCATTTTTAAGATTAAAAAGAATTCTGAGACTTTGGGTAATTCCACGAATTCACTTCCTTTTGAAATATCTTTATTAAGTTTCAGGTTCCACACTTTAGAATTTGTCTTAAGGAAAAATAAGTATTAAATTTATAAAAATTTTAAAAGTAAATGGCAATCTTCACTGTTCTAGGGCACTACAATGAATGTCGTTCCAAACCTGATACCTCTAAAGTAATTTTAAAATGCAAAAGATATTAAGATTAATGATTTTTACATGGGATAATTTGGAATGCAACTTTTATCATTTAACATTTTATTTTATGTTTTAAATACATGATAGTTTGTGTTATTACTGAATTTCTAAATTCTTTTATATTGTGAAATTTGAGAGACTACTGTAAACAACCAACATTTTAAATTTGGAAGCAATTACACATGAATTGGGCTTTTTAAAAGGATGCAATAAAAAAAATAGATTATTAGAAAATTGTTAAATGTTTAATAAGGACTACTTTGTCATAAAATAGGTAATTATGATAATTAATAGTGAATTTTCACTTGAAAAATCTTGGCTACTATTGAAAATGTATAGAATGGATTTAAAGATGTAGCATAAACTAACAAGTATTTGCTTTATGTCTGAAGCCCCAGAATATGGGTAGTTTTATTTACAAGTAAAAAATAAATGAACTGTTAACTGTGAGGGAAACATAAGGAAAGATATTCAAAGCCCTAAGTTACAGTTGATTAAAAAAAACGCTATTTAGAATAAAAAACATCCTTAGGACTGTAATTTACTACTGTTTTTAATTTTGATTACAAGAGTAATTAATTGTCAGAGTTGTTAGGAAGGCAATAGTAAAAATGGCATGTAAAACATTTTAATAATTTTGATTTGTTAATAGCTCCCCCTCTCTCTCCTCCTGAATTCTACTTTTCAAATCATCTCCTCATAGTCTCCTTTGCTTCAGTCTCAAAAAATGTGCTACCTTCTATCTAGTTCTTCTTGTCAATGTCAAGCTTTCTTTTGTGCTCTTGATTCCAACCTTTTTAATATTTCCTTTTCAATTGGTTCCTTCACTGCTATTTTAAAATATGCCCAAATTCTTTAATAATAACCTCCTTATATTACTATCATCTCCCTCAAGCTACTGTCTTATCTGTTGGACCTTTCACAGTCAAACTCATAGAAAAAGCTATCTACATTCATTGCCTCCACTTTCTCATTCCAGTGCAATTTGGCTTCTATCCCTAATGTTTCAATGAAACTATTCTCTATAAAACAATACTGATCAATCTCTATGGCTAAATTCAATGTATCCCATGGATTTTTTTTCAAGTCCCATGCTTCTTGATGTCTGTACAGTGTCTGATACTGCTGACTATTCCCTCCTCTAAATAAGAGACAAAATAAGAAATGGTAAAGCAATATAGTACCTTTCTCTATTCATACCACAACCATCCATTTACTGTCTGTATAATCTTTCTTATCATTTAACATTCCTAATTTTAAAACCAAGCTTTAAGACCAAGCCCTACAACTATTTCCCTCAGATCTTTCTTGTTCCGGTCTGCTCCCCCAATTATCATTGTGCATTTTTTGTAAATATGCAACCCTCACTTATCTGAGAACAAGTTCTTTGCCCCCTAGCAGAATATGACTCTATTTTTTCCTCTATAATATTAAACTTATCTCAGCCAGGAAAGATTTTGATTTTGGTTGTAACACTAAACTTTTGCTTTCAAAAATATAGTATTCCAAGACAGAAATAAGTTCCAATCCCTTCTTCTTCATGTTTTCTTAAGCTATATCACCAATGATAACTCATTTTTTTTCTTTGTATCTCAAATTCTTTGCCAACAAAACAAGACATCTGCACTAGATGATTTTTCAAAGTTCCCTCTCACATCTGAAATTATGGAATTTAATGATAAAAATCTTTTTAAAGTTGTTCTCTTTTTTCCCTCCCTCTTCCTTTAGAAAAAATATATACACCCAATGCTTGGGGAATGGTTGACCAAAGTTTGGCATATATATAATGGACTATTATATTCCCTTAAGAAATGACAAATATAAAAAATATTATATGGGAATCTGCCACAAATAACAATAAAGTAATGTAGCATTAAAAAATTTTGAATCCAAAATACTTAGAATACAACTATGCAAATAAGAAACGCAGCAACAATTTATTTAAGATTGATTTACATAAAAATAAAAAGTTAAAAAGAATATGAAAACAGACAAAATGATTTTTAATGCATCAAAGCTAGCAAAGTTTTTAAAAATAAAATAAATTCTTGATTAATTGTTAATCTTCATTACTGAACTGACATAAAATACAAATAAGTTATTTTAATACCTGAAGATATTCCTGAAACTCTTCCCTCTTTGACTTTAAGAATTCATAGTTTTTGGGACCGATGATCCTCTTGGAAGGAAGCTGAGCATCAGGAAATGTACCTGAAATTAACATTTATTAAGGATTTTTATCAGTATTTTGTATTCTTCTTTAAAAGTTACTAATATTTGACTACAGAAAGTCCATATAATAACACTTTACCTTTATGCAGCATATTTCTTAAAAAAAAGTTGTAGATAATTCAGCTTATATGTAACTACCAAGTATTTTGTCTGTTTTTTACAAGATTAATCAACAAGCATCTTTAAGTACTTAACTATATATCAGTCACTGGAGATGCAAAGACAAAAACAAAAAACTTCAAGATCTTGAGAAGCCTTTGTTTTCTCAGGAGACTATATATACATCAACAAGTGTATGCAAAATAAATATTTCATGCCAGGGAAGGAGTACCCTAGCTACTATGTAGAAAAAATGTTTCCTGTTAAAAGATAATGCTTAACCACAACTTTCCAGGAAACAAAGGATTCAAAGGCATGGAAATGAGGAGGGAATGATTTCAATTTAAGATACAATGTGCCTTTAAAATTAATGGAGCAGGGGCAGTTAGTCAGTGCAGTGAATAGAGCACCAGCCCTTAAATTAGGAGTTCCTGAGTTCAAATCTGACCTTAGACACTTAACACATCCTAGCTGTGTGACCCTGGGCAAGTCACTTAATCCCAATTGCTTCTGCAAAAAATTAAATAAATAAAATGGAGCAGTTTGGTCATGAAAAGGACATTAAATATATTTGAGGTTTTTTTTTTTTTTTAAGAAATAGATTTATTTTGTGAAAAGATATTGCTGTGAGATTAATATTTTGATACCAATACAAGTAGAAAAAGAATTTTACTTAATAAATGCTGCTAAATATGCATTGTATAAGAAAAACAGCTTTCAGGTAGAATATGGATAGTTCCGGAGAGAAAATACCTATGGTGAGAATGTAAGCACTCTGAATTATTTGTCAACAATGTGAAATGATGCTTCACTTGTGCGGCTATAGTTTAATATTACAAAAAATGTTTCCTTGCTGTATGAACCTGGGCAAGTCATTCAACCCCCAGCTGCCTTGCCCCCCCACCCAAAAAAAGTGTGGGGATGGGGGTGGGTTAAGAGTTTTGCCTTAGCAAAAAGTAGGATCATCTTTTCATGTGAGAAAGGGGCAAAAATGCCAATAATGACAGAAGACATCTAGGTATTATGAGATATTAGAGAGAAAAGAAAAGAGAAAGCTCTTAGCAAATGGCTTCAATTCTGCAAGGTTCTCCAATGAGAAGAGGGGTGAAGGGGAAGAGGAAGCAATGGGAAGTATGAAGAGAAATGAAAACATTTGGAAAAGCTTGCTGTGATGAGTTGTATGTTGGGTCAATGAGGAGAAAAAAGAATGGTTAGAGTTACATCAATATCATACTATGAAGTTATGTTGCCTTGTATATCTGATTCTTAGATTAAAAAATGCTTTGGATAGAGACTCAAAAACTAAAGTGCTAAGTAGAGAGAATGTATCTCCTCTCACTAGGGTAATCTCTAGGAGAAAACTGCAATGAAACTTTGTGATGCTAGTTTGTCTCTGGGGACTGCTGGTTTAAAAGTAGGTTAGAGAGAATTAGTCAAAACCACAGAATGAATGTGACACTGATAAACTCTGTGCAAGGGAAGTTATAAAAAGAGGTATCTGATATAACACAGGTATGGAGGTTAACCACTGAAAAGACAAAAAGTTGGGAGATGAAATGCAAGAATCAGCAAAAAGCCAGTTTGTTAAGACTGCAGAGCAAAAAATCAATTAACAAATTTACTAAGTATCTATTATATGCCATGCACTGAAAAGAGTAATAAATATTTAGATTGGAAGGTAGGTGATGCATAGATTCTGAAGGGTTTTAAGAGCCAGATGAGTTTGTATTTGATCTTACATACAAAAGTACACTACTGGAATCAACTCTAATTAGTTAGCAGTTTGTAAAGATTCCAACATCTCCCCCTTTCTTTTGTTTTAGAACATAGGGTGGTTATGACCTCCCTGACTTCTCAAGGAGGTGAGAACCCTCCAAAAAAGGTGATCACGCCTTCCCTGACACCTCAGGAAGGGAGATGAAAACACCAAAGGAAATAGGAAGTCAAATCAGATTAGCCGGTTTCTGAAGGGGCTCACTTGAAACAGGTACACATCAGCTCTGTAGTTATGGAAAATCACTTTGGCAACTATAGGGAACTTGGCTAAGAGAAGGGTGAAAGCATGATGGTTAATTAGGAACCTATTACAAGAATCTGACAGGTTATAAGGGCCTGAAGTAGGTGATGATGGTATGAGAGGAAGCAAAAGGACTGATATGAGATGATATAGACTAAATTTCCTGACAATTCCAAATAAGATAAATTACATTTCATTCTTATCAAGTAAACAATACAGTAACAAACTAAAACAGTCGAAGGAAGGCTATTCTTAGGGATTTAAGCCCCAGAGTCAGAGTAAATGGAATAATAACCAATCTTTTTCTTACTCAGTAGAAAGAAACAGAGGTAAAAGTGAAATTATAGCATAATGGATCATAGATTGGCATTGGAATCAAGGATCTCTAACTTCAAGTCTTGTTTCATACATCCTGAATATGTAATCATAATTGGTCTCTTAACCTATTAGTGTTCAGAATAACTCTGTTAATTAGAGTTGCTCATCTGCATTGGTGAAGGTAAATTCTAATACATGACTTTATTCTCTCCACAATGGCGAGCTTAGTATTATAGACCTAAAGTAAGGAAAGGGGTGGAGATAAACATTTATAAAACACTTATTATGTGCCAGATACTATACTAAATATTTTATTTTGTCTTTTTTACAAATATTATATCTTTATTCTCACAACTCTTCAAGATAAATATTATTATCCCCATTTTAGAGTCGAGGAAATTGTAGGTTTAATGGTTTACCCAAGATCACATATGTTTGAGGCTATATTGAGATCAGGTCCTTCTGACTACAAGGCCAATGCTCAATCTACAATACCATCAAGCTGCATCTAAATATTTATAAGATTAAATGTGGTAGAGTAGAAGGCATTATGCATTGATAGGAGTTCCTCTCTAGTAGACACATAAACAGATATACTTATGTGTACATATACACAAACATATTTTTAGTCTAAACACAAATATACCCTCACAATTTTAATAAAGTAGCAATAATGTTAAACTCAAGATTATTTTTGACAATATGAAAAACAAAAAGTATAGGACACAGTTAAAGGAAAAAAAAAATCTTAATTCCTAAAGTCATAGCTCTATTAAAGAATTCTTCATGCTC
The DNA here is from genome assembly GCF_016432865.1 of Antechinus flavipes. NCBI lineage: Eukaryota > Metazoa > Chordata > Mammalia > Dasyuromorphia > Dasyuridae > Antechinus > Antechinus flavipes. The sequence continues at coordinate 256,836,784 of NC_067401.1, forward strand.
TCATTCAAAAAAAAAAAAAAAAGTGAAATTCCCTTTTCCAACCACATACTAGAAGAGTTGCTAGGAATAGAAAAGGACAAGTACATGGCTATCAGGAACAAAGGGGGTCTACCTAAAAATATAATTTGGTAGCTATAAGGTGAGGTCTTAAAATCCTATGAGCTTCCCTTACAAATTCTCAGTCAAATATTTTAGAAACATATAAGGAAGGAGAAAAGTCCTTCAGTCGAGTCCACCCAGAAAAATGATGGCACTTAAGCCTCAAAGAAAGGAATATGAATGGCAGAGATGAAGAGGTAGTAACTTTCAGGCCACAAGGAACCATGCAAGGAGATAATTAGGCAGCATGTTGAAAACTCAACCTAATTCATTGCCACAGACTTTTAGTCTCTTCCCCTTTGGAGATTTTTCCTAACTTTTACATGAACTTCAAAAAAAAAAAAAAAAACCTGTTTTTCTTTGCCTGTTTCTCTCCAGTCTACTTGTCACTACAACACCCAAAAAGTATATACAACAATATAAGCCAAATATATAATTTTTGTTTCAATATATTCAAAAGTCATTTAAGAGCTAAATAAAACATTTCTAGCTACATTGTCAAAATGCTCACTGAAAATAGCAAATATATATGTATCCATGTACATATAAGGGTATATAAAAAGTAGTGATATAAAGTTAATATATACATAATACATATATGTATATTTGACAACTGTCTTGTTTTTTTCTTCCTTAAAACAATACCAAGTTATGTAAAGTCACAATTCTCACACTCCAAAATTATCATGATATCTATTGGAATAAAAACCTTGAAAAAGTAGAACATACCATGAAATTCTGTTAGTTTTGATTCAAGCACATAGAACTCAAGGTATCTTCGGTAGACAGACCAATGCTCAGGTTCATGACCAACTGAAAAGTATATAAACATTAAACAAGAAAATGATTTTCTGCTGCTTGAAAAGGCATGAAATAAAAGTAATGGTTTTAAAACAATAAATATATCATTAGCGACAAAGCAGTCCAAATCTTTAATAAAGTTATTCTTTTTACCCTATTATTTACATATCTTCAACTATAATTGAATTTAAAGACATTCAGAAAATGATGAAGCTAATCAATCAGTTCATGAATTTTATGTTATAAAATTACAACACTGGAAGAAATTTCAAGAAACTATATAATTTGGATTTTAAAATGTAGCTCTCTAAAGGGATAAAAGATTTAGAGTTTTATAAGTTTAATGCCACAAGATATCAAGTTATTTAGAATCATATAATATTGTGGCAAATGAGAATCTGTGACATAACATTCAATCATTTCATTTTAGACACAAGGAAACTATGGCCCACTAAAATTAAGTAACTTGTATAATGTGAGTGAACCACCAGTCATGTCTTCTGGTATCTAATGTGCTTTTGCAATTCTTCAAGTTTTCCCTCAAAGAAGTTGTAATTAAAAACATATTATATGCAATACTTACACAGATTTGGATTTAAGTTAAAAAAAAAAAATGTTCCCCAAACCAAATGACTACATTGACATAAAGCAAGCATTAATAGTATTGGGAGTTACTAGGTAGCATACTGGACTCATAACTGGGAGTTCAAATCCTACCTTAGATATATACAGTTTGTGTGACCCTGGGCAAATCAGTTAATTCTGTAATCCTCAATTTCCTCATCTATATGCTAGGAATAATAAGAGCACCAACCACCCAGGCTACCCAGGTAGTTAAAATATTTGAAAAGAGTTCTGAAAACCTTTAAGTGTTATATAAAGGCTAGCTATTATTGTTTCCAAAACAGTTATGGATAAGCTCTAAGATATTTAGGCTTTAATTTGCTATAAGGTATTTAAATTGCTATAGATATGAAATGCATATATTTAAGTGATATATTCCATCTAAAAATAACCCTAAGGTTATTTTTTGTTTTGTTTTGTTTTTTAAGTACAAAGTTATGGCTATCTGGAATTTTATTTACAGGAAATATAGCATGTGAGTTTAGCAATAAAGCTTGCTATACTGCTGGAAAGAATAAAATGTATACTAGGTTCTTGAAAAGTCTCAATTTTATTGTTTTTTTAGTGTTATTCTTTAAAAATAAAAAGCATGAAGTGTTAAATCATCAAAAAATAACGTGAACAATTATTTAATTTAATTAGATGGACATGATTATTAAATATAATAATTCAAAGTACTTATTAATAAGTGAAATAAATTCTTATATTTTATATAAAATTCTAAGGTCAAAAAAATTGAAACTAAAGTACAAAAAGTTTTAGATAAATTCCCCAAAAGTAAGGTAAGCAGTAGTGGGAGCTACAGTTTTAAGTATTATGCATATAAGTGAATAGAATTTGAAAGATAACTAATGCTTCTCTCTTTTTCCAATTTAAATCTCAATCTACAGAAACTGCAGAAAAACGAAGTAGTTATGTTCCTAGTGGCAAAGAGCTGTAGCATATTCAATGGTTCAGAGCATATACTTGTTCTAGAAAATGCCAAGGGAGAACAGCAACAACAGCAAAATTAAGCAGCACAGCCTCAGGCATGCACTGCAGGGATATACATGACTGATTTGGATTCTGGCTATTGCTAAAAAGCAAGATCCCATTACTCTAGGCATCCTTCTTTCGCTTTTTGGCAACAGCAGCTTTTGAGAAAACCAGATAAACTGATGCCTCTAGAAGGAAAAGATATAATTTCCCTCATCTCCATCTTACTTTCTTCCTCCTCTCCCTTACCCAAAACTTGCATGACTTTGAAGTACTCGTTTACAATGACTACCCCAATTCTTGGACCAAATCTGGGGTGGTAGTTGCTTATCCTGCTGTGTTGCTGTTCACCCTCAGCATCTATCAGACCAGACCTGAAACAATCAAAAAGAAAATACAGAGCAAAACAGGTAAGCTTAAAAAATATATTTATGTAATTGGCTATGTCCTGTCAATTATAATGATAAATGGTTTGTGGACAAGAATTTTTTAAATAAAATCTATATGCCGTGTACAACATATGCTAAAAAAAAAAAGTTTATTTATTGATAATAATAAGCTCCTTTAATTAAAGAAAAACTAGAATCCTATAAATACTAAGACAGTATTGGTTATTCAGTGGACTCTAGGCTCAAAAAACAATAACTGACAAAGAAGACAAGTAAGATTCTCCACAATAATATTTTTTTTGTGTTGGAACTAAAGGCAGTACTATGGATCAAAATCTATTAAATAAAAAAATACCTACTAATAATGGCATAATTTTCATTAATGGCTGATTAACGGCAGGAGATGAACTAAAGAACAATTCCACTTAGCTTTTAAGAAATGTTATTTATTTATATAATGACTCCCACCTGCTCTTCTATCATTCCTCTCAACATCAATACAAAATACAGGAATTCTCTCCTTTTTTTCCTTTCTGTCAGTAGAGGAGGGATCATCAAAAAAGTCCACATATGGAATACTTATTTTCCACGCAGCAAGATTTCGGGGTGTACTAGGGGTACTAACAGCTTCTACTGGAGAATCATCTTCCATTACAACAATCCCTTCTTCAATCTGCAATGAAAAATGAAAGTGAGTTCAATTAAATTGCAGCTTACTACTATAAAGAAAAGTGTATTTTTTTTTTTAACAGACACTTTACACTGAAGTGAATATTGTATTCTTCAAAATCATCCTCTCACGAGGCTGCACACTTATCCCAATTAAACTGTCCTTGCACAATCACAAGCAAATACTCTTCTTTTGGAATTGCCTATTAGAGACCTATTTTACAAACCTGAATCGTTAAGAGAATGGATTTAATTTTTATAAAGCTATACCATGCCCAGGCTAAAGAATGTGAAAGCAATGCAAGTATGGCTATAATATGAGACTGATTTAACTGGGTGATTCATAGGCTGATTCTAAAAGTAAGTCTAGAAGAATTCCAGAAATATTTTAAGCAATGGTTAACATCCCTGGAAAAATCATATATAGCTTCACTAGGTGACTAAGTTCAAAGTCAACTATAGTGCGAAGATTTAAATTGTTATGGTATGTCTGTTTTCAAAAAAATAATAATAACGGCATACTTTAGAGACATTCTACATAAATTCAAGATTTTTTTTTAAGAAAGGGAGTGTGAAATCTCTACATGTAATAGAAACAAGTCTACTACCTTTCCTACTTTTTCCTTTACATAGTCTCTTCCAGAGCCACTGTTTTGTAAGACTGATTTTCAAAGGTTTTTGTTTTTTTTTTTTGTTTTTTTTTTTTTTTTAAAGCATGTACTGGTATGAAATCCCATTGCCTCTATAAATTTATCTCTGACTACTTTAGTCCAAAGTAATCAATCATTCATTCCTCTCAATTCTGACATCACTTAAGAGTAATGTATTCTACAATGCCATGGTACAATTCTACATGTTCTTTGTGATATTTTCTGGTGCTTCATTTCATTAAAAAAAATTTTTTTTAAACTAAATTCTAAATTAGCTCTAAAAACTTTAATAAACTAAGCTCATTTAGTATAGTAAATAAATAACTACTAATGAATGGCTACATAAAGTCATGCCTTAATTAGCTATGCTATGAGAAGGAAACATTGATTAAAAAAAATTTTTTTTAAAGAATCATCTATTGGAAAAATAATCAGTTTCCCTACTAGCAAACATCCAAGCTTTTAGAGAATTCTTCTGTAATTTGAGAGTTATTGCAATGAATAAGACTAGAATCAAAGACAGTTAAGCAATGAGAAATGTCATGGATTAAATTTAAGAAATATTTACTTTAAGAATTTATTAGGTAAAAAGACACTGTTACAGAAACACAGAAAATAAAGATTAAAAAACAACATTCTCTCTGCCATTAGAGGCTGCAATTTAATAGGGAAGTTAAAATATGGACATAAAAGATTCCTCAAAAAAGCTGAGTAGAATGTTGAAGTGTATCAAAGAAAAATAATACTGCATTCAGTGACTTAGGCACAGGTATGTCAGAAACAATTTTTATTAACTTTATTCTATATCCAAGCATTTTGAAGAAAAATGGTCAAACTGGCACGATCTATTTCCTTGTCCACCCATGTCCTTCAAAATCTTTCTAATTCAAAACAATTTAGGATAATAGAATAATCTTGAAGGAAAAAAGTGATAGTTAAAATATAACGTGGGAACTAACATACCAAAACTACAGTTGCAAAAATTAGTCACTTACTCTTCAACTAGAACTACTCAATTCCTTTCTCTAACCAATTCCTTCAAAGTTTTGCTAACTCAATACTGTAATCCTTTCTTTAAAAAAGAAAGAAAGAAAGAAAGAAAGAAAGAAAGAAAGAAAGAAAGAAAGAAAGAAAGAAAGAAAGAAAGAAAGAAAGAAAGAAAGAAAGAAAGAAAAGAAAAGAAAAGGTACTTCCCTCAAAAGAGTCAAAAGGCAATCAATACAAGATCTGAGAAGAAAATGATCTCATCTAAAGAAGAATTATTTTTCATTTTAGCTTTTGTTCTGAAACTTTTACGTGTATTCCCAAAATGAGAAGAGTTGTGGGATAGAGAAAATATTACTCCTTAATATTTTCAGTTAAGTGGATTTGATTTTTTATAAAGACCAAAAGATATACCATGCCTAGTCTGAAGTTGAGTGGATTTGATTTTTTATAAAGACCAAAAGATATACCATGCCCAGTCTGAAGAATGTGAAAGCAATGCAAGTATGGCTGTAATATGAGATTGATTTTACTGGATGATTAATAGGCTTTTTTTTTTTTAACATGTACTGGTATGAAATCCCATTAAAAAAAAGTTTTTAAAAAGCTGAAATTACATTATAGTTATGATCCTGAAAAATTTGACTTTGATGCTGATATGGTACATACAGAACCTAAAGGATGATGATTTCTTATACGCTAGAAAAGAGTAGCATGGTATAATATGATGGGTTGTTTTTTTTGTTTTGTTTTGTTTGGGGGGGAGTATTTTTTTCCAACAATGTCCAGTTTTTCTAATCTCTCCTAAAGAAAGGGCCATATAATGTTTTCATGACCCATTTGTTTTTTGATTTCTTACTGAAGTGGCAGAAGGAAATAATTAATAACAATAGATAATATTTATATAGAGCTTTAAGGTACACAAAACACTTTTGAAATATATCATTTTATCCTTACAACAATCCTGTGAAATAAACAGATGCTGTTATACCCATTTTAAGGCTAATTGAAGGCAGACAAAGGTTAAATGACTTGCCCCTGGTCACACAGCTAACTAAGATGGAAACTGAATTGGATCTTATAGAATACAGGTCCAATGCTCTATCCATTGTACTTCCTACTTCCAATGTCAGATCCTAAAAGTTTAATTTTCATTTTTTGGAAACAAATCCCCAAGAAATTCTAATGTGAATGCAATATGCACCACAAGGTATCTGTCCAGAGCTGTTAACTCCAATTCAAACATATCACTAAGTGGCAGGAAAAAAATGAAGTCTTATATGAACATTAAAAGTTGACTAAAAAGGGATGTTCTGAAAAGAAACAAATAATTGTAAAATAGACTTAACTCTCTTTTGTAAGGACTGTTAAACTATTTTTGCATTACATTTGTTTGCAAGTTTTATTTGACCTACTAGAGCAGCAAACACTCAGAAATGTAAGGGATTTCTGAATCCATTTCGTCCACTGTTAGTTAATTCTGGTTTGCTAAGCCCAAATACTAAAATCAATGTCTAGTACATCCTAGGTGTTGAATGCTTACTGAATTGATTTAATTAACTTATTAAGGAAAGATACCTATTATTCTCTAAGCAACAGGGCAGTAAAAATAAGCCCCACAATGTGATTGCAATAACTTTTTTTTTTTGCCTTGCAAGAGGATATATATCTGCCCGAGAATGTCCTCTAGAACATCTCTAACAACTTAATAAGAAGAAACTCATTTGCTCATAGAAAACCAATCTACTTTTGGATATATCTAATTATTTGAAACATGTAGATAGCTTTCAATCTTAGGAACAAAAGTAAAATCAATGCAAGAGATATTTATTGAGCATCTAACATAGAGAGTACAGTGCTTGGTACTCAAGAGTTAGTAAAGCAAGATTAATGGGCAAAAATGCTATAATTAAAGAAAAAAAACGATGGAATAAGAAATGTAAGGATGAGAAGAAATAGTAAAATAGTAGATCTAGATTTAACTACTACAGCATATCAAAAAACAGATGCACATTCATTAATTCAAGAAAACTAGATAGTTTTACTCACAAAGTCATCCTCGCCTTCAGTTAACCCATAATTAGGTAGCATAGCTCCCTCCATTGTAGTACTCTTAAATACTCCTTTGATTTTGCTGCCGATTTTGCTAATCCCAAATGATTCTCCTCTTTTCTGGGTGCTCCTGAATAAGCAAAAATATATTAAATAGAAAGCACAAAACAGTATTACTTTATGATTAGATTAAATGACATATAATAATAGGTAATATCAAAAACATATCAACTATAGGCATGACTACCATGATTTGCTTTTTTTTTTTTTCCCCCTGAGGCAACTGGGATTGAATGACTTGCCCAGGATCACATAGCTAGGAAGTGTTAAATGTCTGAGACCAGATTTGAACTCAGGTTCTCCTGACTTCAGTGCTGGTATTCTATCCTCGGCACCACCTAGCTGCCCCCATGATTTGAAATCTTAAAGTTGGATTAATTCTTAAAATTTAAGAAGCCAAAGATTGCAACTGGATATGTTATATAATATAGTTATAGGATATATAAAAATAAAAACTAAGACCTGAAAAAATACTAATAAATATTTATAATATACATAATAGCAAATTCAAAATGTTAATTTAAAGGTTAACATTCAAGTCAGAGTTCATTGTGATATTTTATTCATTCAGCATTACAAATTGAGATAGGTATAAAACTCCACTAAAACCAAAAATCAAAATAGAATAACATGCAGTAGTTACTGCTAACTGCAATACAATGGGGCAAATCACAAATACTTTGACCTTTTCAATATTTACTGCTTACATAAATTGTAAATCTGAGGGAAAAGAATTGTTCATTTACTTTAACAAATAAATTCTAAAACAGCATTAAAACCTTCAAAATCTTCTAAATATTCAAAGAGATATAATGCAGGAGATGGATTTTATTTTTATACACATAAAGGAAATAAAATGCCCAAAAGATTGGTTAGAATAATTATGAGGATAAAAGCTAATGTAACAACATTCAGCAAAAAAAAAAAAAAGCTTGAATATAAGGGTTTACAAACTTTAAAAAACATATATAGCCCCAAAGCAACAAAAAGTAAGCATAAAAGCAACTATTTGCCTCCAGTTATTCCTTATTGTTACATTTCAGCATCCATAAATATACATTTTAGCCAACTAATAAACTCATGCTTACCGTGTATTACTGCCCTTACAGCAGAACCCCAAACAAAAATCCATATTTGGAATTTGGGAATATGCATTTAAAACACATAATTACAAGCCAATATTGAGTCCTCTAACAACAAGACAGCAAATACTTTACTGTACTAATATAGAAGCAACTCACAATGACTAATATCATTTCAAAAATATAGATCTTTGACTATACATTTCATATAAAAATTTTGAAATGTAAAGCAAAATTAAAATATTATTTTCTATTAGAAACAAGTGAAATTCCAGACACTATAAATAGCAATAGTATAAATTAGACAATTTTATAGGAAATACGGAAATAAAAATTCTGGAGTTCTAATTCTAATTCACTCTGAATGGTTTAAAGATTCAAGACTATCATAGACAAGATAACTTTCTAATACGAATGCTATTTTCACCATATTTAAGAATGGTGATGTTATATTTTGCAGTCTGCATGATTTTGTATCAAATAAGAATCATTCCATCACCTTCCTTGCAATGACATTCAGGAACACAAAAATTAAGTAAAATCAATGAACTAAAATTTAAAATATCACTTTTTTGTGAACCCTACTTGGGTCCTACTTAGAGAAGAACTAAATAAAATAAAAGCAAATAAATAGAATCAAGGAATCAAAAACCTATGATCCAACATATTCTTGAAGAATGTAATTTGTATATAGTATGTATTTGTAATGTGCTATTTCCTAAAATGATGACTAAAATATAATGGCTCATTTAAAAATGAGATTCCCAACTAGCTGATGTAAAGGCAGCATGCACAGTAGTATCTTTCTTGTCATTTGGAGCAAGATGCAGTTTGTGGCATTAAACAGGCAACATAGTTTTTAAAATTACATGCTGGCTCAAAACTTACCGAAAATCATCCAAACTTAGGCTACCTCTGCAATAATAGACATGTGAAATCATACATGGAAAGTAAGAAGGAAAGTCTAGAAATAAGCAAGCTCCAATTCAAAAACTAAAGAAGTTTTAAAAATTAATCAGGAATGATATAATACTGAAATTTTTGTAGGAAAACCCTTTAGAAATGTCATAAAATCAATAGAAACACAGGGTAGCATGGCTAGATGAAGTGGGCTTGGACCTATCAGTTGTAGGCTTTCACAAAGAATTTTTGAAAATCTATTATACTTGAAATCTTTCTGAATTATAAATTATAAATTTTACTCTTATTTGGGGACATAAGTTATTTGATACATTGACAGCTCAGTAGAAATGAATATATATTTTTTTAATCTACACTTTTTTTTTTTTTGCTTCAACATTTATTAAGTACCTACTGTGGCAGTATATTTGCCAATTTCTAGAAAATTCAGTACATGGGGTTCATTTATCCTGCTAAGCATAAGTATAAGACACAAATCATTTCAAATCTATTCAGTGCTTCAGGTAAAATGCAGATTTTTATTAACACATTCTCTATACAAATCTGGTTCCCAATAGATCACCTAAGTAATTTCATTTTGTGACCCAACATATGGTCTTAAAATTATAAGGCAAATTCATTCTGTGAAGTACACAAGCCCTTCTCTCCCAGTGATGTTCTTTTGATTATTTTTTGTATGTTTAATGTCAACCCAGGTTGTATGGGGGGGAGAGGGAAAAATTGGTTCATTTTTATGACTGGAAAGCACCCTGTAAAAATATTTATTAGGAAACAAGATCAGCAATAACATCAAAAATTAGGTTTATTCCAGTTATACATGGATTCTAACAGGACAGAAAAATCAAGAACTGAAATATATTAATCTTGGGCTTACTTAGCTATTATATCACTTTGCTCTTTTGTTGAAAAATTCTTTAGTGTTTTGAAGTGATTAAGTGCTCTATAGAATTGTAATTCAACATCTAAAGTATTTCTACTCTGCTCATGCTGCAAGGCTTATATTTATTTATATTTAATATTTTTATATTTAATATTTATCATCTAATTAGGGAGTTCATAGTGTCAACATGAGACAGTGAAATTGTATAACATACATACCTGTTGAATTTTGAATTTCGTGTTGGTGACTCTGCTCCTCTTAAAAGCTGTCTGAAATACTGAAAAGGAAAAAGGGCAGGGAAGAGAAGAGAATATGCATTTATATAGAATCTACTATGTGCCAGGCACTGTTGTGAGCACTTTTTAAAAAAATGTCATTTGATCTTCACAATAGCCTATATAAGGTAGGTGCTATTATTCCTTCTACTTTATACCTGAGGAAACTGAGGCAAGCAGAGTTTAAATAACTAACTCTGGGTTGACACAGGTAGTATTTGACACTTAATTTTAACTTAGATCTTACTGACTTCAGGACCAGAGCTCTATCTACTGAATCACACTTTGATATTACTTCATGTTAATTTTAAATCAATGCTTTTCACTTCTCAAAAAAGTTATATATCAGATACATTCAAAATCATTTTGCAAAAGTCCTATTCCTATGAGATGAGAGCCAGTCCCACTATGAAGTGAAATGATCTTAGGCTTTCAATTATATCAGAAAAAAAAATCACTAACAGATTCTCCAGAACTAGAAACTTCAAAAGTAGGCCTTGAAATATACTCTATCAACAAAGAATCAGCCTATCTTAAAATACTTGGCCAATGGGTAATAAGTTTTTGGACAGAGGAGTCAATGACAAAACTAGTTTATAACATGAAATTATTTGCAAAACTTGTTAGAACAGGAGAATGGAAGTTTATATATAGCAACCATTTTGAAAAACAATAATAAGCAGTTAAGCTTTCAGATATAACCTGGTATGAGACACCAGATGAATCTAAGAAAATGTGAAGATGAAACCAGCAGGCCAATGGCTGTTGTGGGCCAGATCTCTGAAACAAGGACTCTTACAAGTTGTTAAGTCAGTGGAACTGATAAAGACAATGGTTATCTAATTTAGCATGGTGATTAATAGTTCTCGAAGTTCAGCATGGTAGATTTAATCTTACAACAAATAATGGTTTCCTAGTGATATAATGATTGGTTTATACTCAGTGTGGAGCACATAAGCTGAGACAAACTCAGCCAAGGGAGGCAGAGAAAGATTCATTCACTCCATCTCATACCACTGTGGTGGCAGGGAAACCAAGACTCCAGAAGGCCTCTAAGAAAGCTAGCCCGGGCCCCAGATAAGGAAACCAGATTGTGAAGGAGAAAATAAAGGATTTGGACTTTAACATCTGGCTATTCTTGTGGTGATTACTGAACTGAAAGGAAGGCTGCTCCAAGACCTCCAGAAAACCAAACGAGAACATTACAAATGGCTTTAGAGGTTTTCATATCAGATATAATGAAAGACTTGGAGCTTTGGGTATTCAGAGAAGCAATTACTTTACTAATAACATACTTAATTAATCACTCCAAGGTAAATGTGACCAATAACATAAAATAAGCCAGCTCATAAAAGCTGTCTACATGGGAGTCTTAGAAATTCTCTCTTCAAGCTATAATGTGGTTCTTAATATTTTAACCATTATGTAAATAGACAACAGTTGGGTTTCAAGTTATTCTTCTTGTTGCTCGGTCACTTTTTAGTTGTGTCTAAGTGAACCCTTTTGGGGTTTCCTTAGCAAAGACACTGGAGTGGTTTGCTATTTCCTTCTCCAGCTGACTTTACAGAGGAGGAAACTAAGGTAAACAGGGTTAAGTGACTTGCCCAGAGTTAAGTGTCTGAGGTCACATTTGAATTCAGGTCTTTCTGACTTCAGGCCTAACACTCTATCCACTATACTACCCAGCTGCTCCTTCAGGTCATCTACTTTGAAATAGAATAAACAAACAATTTTAAGTCTGTCCCACAGTATCTTAGCTCACAACTGCACTGGCTGACTGAATGATGAGAGGAAGAATTAATTTGCTGCCAAGATCTACTAGTGTCCTGGCCCACAGCAATCGATAGCCCCAAAAGCAATCTGTCCCTTGACCCTTGGGTGCCAATAACTGAGTAACCAGATCAAAAAAATCAGCCAAGAAGCACAACAATTCCTTCTCCCTATTCCCCAATCCCATGGAGGGGGAGGAGCAGTGTTCCTGAAGTCAGAAAGACTTGAGTTCAAATGTTGACCTCAAAAAGTGACCCTGGGAAAGTCACTTAACCCCAACTGTCAAAAACACACACACACACACACAACACACACACACACACACACACACACACACACACCAAAGAACAACAAAATAAAGAGGGGAGCTTGTCAAACCAAAAAAAAAAAAAAAAAAGTTGCCACATATTTTTCTGGATTGCTGCTGACACAAATAAGCAGTATGGATTATGGATTATGACCCTGGCCACCCAGGTTGTAAAGGCTGGGTAGAGAGGAATGTACTACAGTGGGCTAGAAGGTTGAATCAACTCTTAAAACCTCAAGCTCACTAATTACACCAAATGTGGAAATCCCTTTAAGGGTATTAGCAGACAAACACAAAATGGGAACCATTTGCCATTCAACTACTGCTGAAGTCTTTATCAGTGACAATAATGGAACTTCCACATTTGGTACATTTGCACTTATTTAAAAAAGTTATATCAAAAAGAACATTTGAAATAGACCAAATTGTGTAAAAGAAATCTGAAATAAAAATATAAAGATTAACTTTCACATGTTGGGAGCTGAGATGTTTCCCAGATGTGCTGGGCCTCTCCCTGCAGGGATTAAATAAATGCTTTCTCTTTGTACTTGAAGAGTAGTTGATTTGGAGAAGGGGATCTAGAACTCATCCCATACACCTTCAATTTCATCATGATCTCCTTGAAGGGGAAGGAAATTCTTTCAATTTTTCTATTTTAGTACTTAACACAATAGGGTAGAAAAGTGCCGCACTGGATTGAATATCAGGCCTGGAATCAGGAATACCTGAGTTCAAATCAAGCCTCAGATACTTACTAGCTGTGTGACTTTGGGCAAGTCACTTAACCCTATTTGCCTCAGGTTCCTTATTTTTAAATAAGCTGAAGAAGGAAATGGCTAATCAATCCAATATCTTTGCCAAGAAAACCCCAAATGGGGTCATGTAGAGTCAGAAATGATTGAAAATGACTCAATGGAAACCCAGCCCAAATCCCAACAACACAGAAATAGGACTGCTGAATTAGCAATGGTGCTGGAAGCTTCTCTATCTCTAGGCCCAGGAACATCCGGGAGGACTGGAAGGGTCAGTGGAAAGGGTCTGTGGCAACAGAACAGGAGTCTGGTATGTAGTCCGAGAGCAGACCTGGTCAACTGAGTCCCAGACTTGGCCAGCACACACTAGATTTTACAGCTACAATGAGATAGGGACATACCTAACAGCTCCAGGGCAGAAAAGAGAGCTTGTGGCCAGATCCCTGAAAGGATTTCTGAAAATAGCTGCACAAAATCCCTGAAGCTTGGGACAGTGCACCCTGCACTCTAGAAACAGAGTCCTACTTTAACAGAGTTAAAAGCAGATAAATAGGCTAAGAAAATGGGCAGACAAAAAATTTTTTTGACCATTGATGACAAGAAAGATCAAGATACACTCATAAGATGGTAACAAAGACAAAGCTCCTATATCCAAAGCCTCAGGCCATGGAAGAGCTCAAAAGAGATTTTGGAAAGTAAAAAAATTAGAAAAAGAAGTGAGAGTGACACAAAAGGAAATACAAAAAGTTAATGAGGAGAATGCCTTTAAAAGCAAAATTGGCCAGCTGGGAGAGGAGATACAAAAAGTCACTGAAGAAAATAATTCCTTAAAAATTAGAATTGAGTAAATAGAAATTAATGACTTGATAAGGAAATCAAGATACAATAAAGCAAAACCAATAAAATAAAATTAAAAAATAGAAAAAACGTGAAACATCTTATTGGAAAAACAAATGATCTGGAAAATAGATCCAAGAGAAATAACTTAAATATCATTGGTCTATCTGAAAATCATGCCCAAAAAAAGAGCCTGGACATCATCTTTCAATAAATTAATCAAGGAAAAACTGAACTAAAATTCTAGAATCAGAGGTTAAAATGGAAATTGAAAAAATCTACCCATCATCTCCTAAAAGAGATCCCAAAATGAAAACTCTCTGGAATATTATAGTCAAATTTCAGAATCCCAGGTCAAGGAGGAAATACTGCAAGCATGCAAAAGGAAATAATTCAAGTATAGTGGAAACACAGTCAGGATAACACAAGATTTAACAGCTTCCACATTAAAGGACCAGAGGGCTTGAAATATGATATACTGGAGAGCAATGGAGCTAGGATTGCAAGCAAAATCACCTATCCAGCAAAACAGAGTATAATCCTTCAGAGGAAAAAATGGCAATTCAATGAAATAAGAGGATTTTCAATGCACTCATGGTGAAAATGACCAGAGTTGAATGGAAAATTTGTTTTTCAAATACAGGACTCTGGAGAAGCATAAGGAGGTAATCAAGAAAGTGATATCATAAGGTACTTGATAAGGTTTATCTGTTCACATTCACATATGGAAGCATATTTGTAACTTATTAGAACTTTCTCATTCTTATGGCAGTTAGAAGGAATATTTATAGAGAGGGCATAGATATGAGTTGAATATGAAGCTGAATATATGTTTTAGGGGTGAGAGAGGAATGTACTGGGAAAAAGTGAAAGGGAGAAGTGGAATGGTGCAAATTATCTACCATAAAAAAAGAAGCAAGCAAAAGCTTTTACAGTGGAGGGGAAGAAGAGAAGAGCACAAGTGACTAAACTTTACTCTTATAGAATTGGCTCAAAGAGGAAATAACATACATATTCAATAAGGATATAAAAATCTATCTTACCCTGCAGGAAAACAGAAGGGGAATGGGATTTGGGAAGGACAAAAGGGTGATAAAAGAGAGGGCATATTGGATGAGAGGGGTAGTCCAAGAAAACTTTTGAGAAAAGACAAGGTAAAAGGAGAGGGAGAATAGAATGAAGGGAAATACAGTTAGCAATAGTAATTGTAAAAAAAAAAAAGAAAAGAAAGAAAAGAAAAGAAAAATTTTGAACTGAGTTTCTCAATAACTCATTAAGTCAGGTCTCATTTCTCAAACAGGGAATTGAGTCAAATTTCTAAAAAATGAGAGTCATGCCCTAACTGATAAGCAAAAGACATGATCTGTGCCGAAAGAGCTATAAATTTATGCAAATCCTTTGACATAAAATACCACTACAGGCATGAATACCAAAATAGATTTGAGGGAAACAAAAGGAAAATGACCTATATATATAAAAAAATATTAAACACAGCTCTTTTCTCAGGGTGAAAAAAAAATTGGAAATTAAGGGGATGCCCATAAATTGGTGAATGGCTCGATAAACTGTGGTATGTGTTTGTGATGGAATACTATTTTCTATGGGAAATAATAAGCAGGATGCTCTCAAAAAAAAAAACAAAAAACCCAACAATCTAGAAAGTCCTCCATGAATTCAAGCAAAGTAAAATGTACTGTCTACAAAGTAATAGTGATATTCTTGGACGATCAGTTGCAAATGACTTTGCTATTCTTAGTAGTCCAGTCATCCACGACTACTCTTGAAGGATTATGATGAAAAACCCTATCCATATCAAGAGAAGGAAGTCTTTTTTTTTTTATTTAATTTTTCTTGAATTTTATTTTCATTAGGGTAGGAGATCTATGTTTTCTTTTATAACTTGAATTTTATAGAAATATTCTGCATAATTTCATGTGGTTTCTTAATAGAACCTAGAACTCAAAAATTTTTAAAAATATATAAAAAAAACTTTATTTTGAATTAAACTAGAAAAAATATTAAATAAATGAAAAAGAAATAATTTAAAAAACTCAACAACAACACAATTCTTGGCACAGAGAAGGCACACATACACACACACACACACACACACACACACACACACACACACACACACGCAACCTAACACTGACCAAGATAATATTAGAAACTCCTGATCCATTAAGATATGCTTTCTCCTTGACACAAAAATCATCTACAACTAAAACCTCAGAAAAAAACACAATCTGAATACAATCTCAATAGGAACTTTTGGAAGAGCTCAAGCTCAAGCTCTTTAATGAGAATTTTAAAATGTTCTTATATGGAATGAGAACAATAGAGGAAAAAACTGGAAATGTTTTTGGAAAACAGACAGGAGAAAAAAAAATTTCAATCGTTGAACTTTCTAAATGGCATGAGCATTAAAAAAAAAAAAAAAAAAAGCCTTCCCTTCTTCTCTCTGCCCCCTCACCCCCATCTCGAGGCAATTGGGTTTAAGTGACTTGCTCAGGGTCACATAGTTAGGAAAAGTGTCTGAAACCAAATTTGATCTCAGGTCCTCCTGACTTCAAGGTCAGTGCTCTATCTACTGCACAATCTAGCTGCCCCCATATTTCAAAAAAGCTTAAAAGAAATTTGCCTAGATTTCTTAGAATCATAGGGCAAAGTAGAAAAAAAAAAAAAAAAAAAAGATTCTACCAATTGTCTCCTGGAAGATTTCCTCAAATGAAAATTTCCAGGAAGAATATAAAAAAAATTCAGTCTCCAGGTCAAAGAAAGAATATAGCAAACAGACAGCCAGAAAGAAGAAATTCAAATACCAATGAACAACAGTCAGTATCACTGGTGATTTAGCAGCCACCCATATAAAGAAGCAGAGAACTTGGAATACAATATCACAAAAGTCAAAAGATAATGTGTTACAGCCAGAAAAAAAACCTGAAAAACTGAGAAAATATTACAGAGGAAAACAAAATGGATTTTTAATGAAATAGAGGACTTTTCAGCATTCAAAATTAAAAATGCCAGAGCTACAGAGAAACTTGAAGTTTAAACACAGAAGTGAAGAGAAACATAAAAAGAAAAACATAAATTAATGATAATATAAACTATCATTATCAGGGTTCATAGAAGAAATCCAATTAAATAAAGATTAAAGTGTTCTGTGGTATCTTACAAGGGTTGAGAAGGAAAAGCAGAGAAGAAAAAGCTAAGAAGGAAAAGAAAAGTTAGGGAAAATTATCTCAAATACTTAGGATGAACAAGTGAATATACACACAAACAAGGAGAAAGGAACTGGTTAAAAAGAAGGAAAAACATATATACAAACATACAGACACAAATGTGTTGTAAATACATATTTCATTAAACAAGAAAATATGAAAAGAGGCAGAAAATGGGAGAAGGGGAGGAGAAATTAGAGCAAAGGTAAAAAAAAAACTAGAGGGATCACTCTTAAATGTCTTCCTAAAATCCTTAAATGGCATCCTAAAAATGTTAGGATGCATAAAAATATTTATAGCTTTTTTTGAGGTGGCCAAGAATGGAAATCTGAAAAGAGAACTATAGTTTCTCCCATCTGATATACCTGGAGACATAACACTTGCTCTACTTTTCTCTACCAATCACTCATGTGGTTGCATATAAATAATGGTTGAATAATTGAATTCAAGAGCTAATGAGTTTTTGGTTTTAAAAACCTCTACACCAAGTTCATTCCCAACTTACCTCATCACTGTGACAGAACATAGGAGTAAATACATTCTCCAGAAGAGAAAGAACATGCTCATATGCTTCAAAAAGGCACCTCATAGTTTGAAGTTTTACAACATCTATATAGATGCCATCAGCAACTAGGGAAAAAAATAGAAAAATACATGTAGAACAGTACAAAAAAAATTTACTTCTTAAGTTCATGATAATCAAAGATCACATGAAAATACTACAAATTAAACTTTATACATAATATGCTTTCTGTTTCAACAAGTCAGTCAAAGAGAAATTTATGAAATTTTACCATATGCCAGGTATGCTCTGGGTTTCATAAATGACAGAGATACCAAAAAGGCCACACACACACACACACACACACACACACACACACATACAAAATGTTCCTTCCTTAAAGGAAGGTATATTTCAAAAAGAATATAACATGTAAGTAACATAAGATATATAGACTAAAGTAAGCAAAGATAATCTGAAGGAGAAAGACATGTAACTGACAAAAAGAAGACACAGAAAGTGATAAGCTGAATCTTGAAGGAAGTGAGGAAAATTAAAAGGATATGAGAGGGCAAACAATTCCAATCATGGGGGACATGGCAAAGGCACAAAGAAAAGAAATGGAATGTTATATTCAAGGAGGCCAGTGTCAACTGACTCAAAGAATACACAGAAGGCAATAAAATATAAAAACAGTGAAAAGGTAGGAGGGGTCCAAGTTATGAAGAACTTTTATGTCAAACAGAGGACTTTATATTTGGTGCCAGAGATAACAAAAAAGTCACTGGAGCTCACTATGCTAGGTGGTAGTGACATGATCCAATCCATGTTCTAGAAAAATCACATTCCCAGTTGAGTGGCAGATAGACTAAAATAGAGAAAAGGCTCGAAGTAGGGAGTCCAATTAGGAGGCTGTTTCAGTAGTCTAGATGATAGGTAATGAGGATCTTAAAATAGCTGTAGCTATGTGAATGAAAATAATATATACAAATGACGCAATAAAAGTAAAAATGGCAAGATTTAGCAAAGGGCTGGACACTGAGGGTAAGAGAGACAGAGGAACTGAGGATGATATTGAGGTTTGAAGCCTAGTTGACTTATAGGATGATGATACCATCCACAGTAATTGCAAAATTTGGGAAGATGAAGGTTTGGAAAAGAAAGATAATGAAGTATGTTTCAGATACGTTGAGTTCAAAATGTTCCAATTGGAGATAGCCTAAAGTCAAATGAAAATGACTAACTATAGCTCAGGGGAGGGGTAGAGTTGGATATTTAGCTCTGGAAATCAGAGAAGATTTGGTGAGAAGAGAAATGATGAGACCACTAAAACAATAATATAGAATAACAACAACAAAACAACAAAATGGAGGTGAGGCCTCATTTCTCAAATATACAGAGAACTGACTCAAATTTATAAGAACACAAGTCATTGCCCAATTAATAAATGGTCAAAGAATATGAACAGACTATTTTCAGATGGTGATATTAAAGCCATTTTTAGTCAAATGAAAAATGCTCTAAATCACTATTGATTAAAGAAATGAACATTAAGACAACTCTGAGGTACATCACACCTCTCAGATTGGCTAAGATAACAGGGAAAGATAATGACAAATATTGGAAAACTGGGACATTAATACATTGTTGGTGGAGTTGTAAGAACTGATCCAATCATTGTGGAGAGCAATTTGGAACTATGCCCAAAGGGCTATCAAACTGTGTATATCCTTTGATCCAGCAATGTCTCTACCGGGCTTATGTCCCAAATAGATCTTAAAAGAAAGGAAAGGGACCTGTATGTGCAAAAATGTTTGTGGCAGCCCTTTTTGTAGTGACAAGGAACTGGAAACCGAGTGGATGTCTATCAGTTGAAGAAATTATATAGGATGAATAAATTATAGTATATGAATGTTATGGTATATATTATTGTTCTATAAGAAACGATCAGCAGGATGATTTTAGAGAGGCTTGGAGAGACTGACATGAACAAATGCTAAGTGAAGTGAGTAAAACCAAAAGAATATTACATATAGAAATAGCAAGATTATACGATGATCAACTATAATGGATATGGCTCTTTTCAACAGTGAGGTGATTCAGGCCAATTCCAATAGACTTGACATGAAGAGAGTCATCTGCAGCCAGAGAGAACTGTGGGGACTGAATGTGGATCAAAACATAGAATTTTTACCTTTTGTTTTTGGCATTGTTTGCATGGTTTTTTTCCTTTTTATTTTTTCCCCTTTTAATCTAATTTTTCTTGTGCAGCATAATGGAAATATGTTTATAAGGATTGTATATGTTTAACCTATATTGGATTACTTCCTGTTTAGGGGAAGGGGGAAGTGGGGAGAGAGGAAGAAAAATTTGGAACACAAAGTTTTGCAAGGATGAATGTTGAAAACAATCTCTGCATATGTTTTGAAAAATAAAAAGTTATTATCAAAAACAAAAACAAAAACGCCGGAAGTGGGCTCAACAACAGAGCCTCTGGGGTCACCAAATGATTAGAGGGAATGATCTGGAGAAGAAGCAGAAATAGAAACAAAAGAAGCAATGGGATTGATAGTGAATCAAGAATGAAGAATGTCAAAAATGCCTAGAAAGGAGAGAACATCCAAAACAAATATGATCAAACATGCTGAATATTGAAAAGAAATCAAGAAGGATCGCAACTGAGCAAAGTACATTAGATATGGCAATTGGGGAACTGAAAACTGTAGAGAGCAGCTTCACTTAAATAATGAAGGTGGAAGTCCAACTGCAAAGTGCTTTCTCAAGTTTAGCCTTAAAAAGGAAAAGAGATTTAGAAAGATAGCTAGTGAATTGGATGGATCAGGTGAGGGTTTTTATAGAAATTTAAGTCTTTTAGTTTACTGGGCTCCAATTCTCAATTCCAGGTGGAACTAATCAAGTTGATTTTATGTAATTTCCTGCTCAGTTTCTTAAAAGGTTAAATATTGTAGATGTCATAATCTATCCAAAGAGATCACAATGTGAAAAAGCCCTGAAAACTACAAAAGTATATATATTGTCACCACCCAAGACTTACTTCTTTGAATCTCTTCTACAATAAAAGGATCAAATCTAATTTTGTCAATGCTTTCATCCAAACAATAGGTTTTATATATTTTCTTCACCTCTTCATGAAGAGACATCATTTCATCATTTGATAACTCTGGTCTCAAAATTCTGTCATTGAATTCCTCTGGCATATTAGGAAAAGGCAGAAAAAAGAAAACACCTTATTTTAACAAAGAACATTTCTTAATTACATAAAAGTCTCAACTATGACTACTTATCTGATTTTGACTTTGACTATATAATGAGAAAACACCTGAAGACACAAAAATCAGCTTACCTTGTATATTTGATGATAAATGTCCAAATTAAAAAAAAAAATGTCCAACTATTTAATAGTATAAGCTACATAACTTTGTATGTGACTTAAAAAGTATGAATAAAAAAAAACACCCTAACTCTGCAAAAAAAATAACTTATGGTTTATTCAAAATATTATCAATTGAGCAGCTAAGTGGCACAGTAGATAGAGTGCCAGGCTGCAGTAAGGAAGACTCAAATTCCTGAGTTCAAATGTGGCTTCAAACACTTTACTTAGCTGTGTGACTCCAATTAAGTCATTTAACTTTGTTGGTCTCAGTTTCTTCATCTGTAAAATAAGCTATAGAAGGAAATGGCAAACCATGCCAGTTATCTTTGACAAGAAAACCCAAAATGGGGTCACAAATAGTCAGACATGACTGGAATAAGTGAACATCTACAAATAAGAAATTAACTTGATTTACTCATTCAACAAAAAGGCAATTTTAAAAAGCCAGTTTCTTATTTCTAAAGAAAATTGCAAAAACCATTACACTAATAAAAAGGATAAAGGATCCTTCCAACACTGATTCTTAAATCTGAAAAGAAAAATTAATCCTACTGGATGGAGTGAAAGAAAGCACTCTTGGACCATTATTCTGTTCAAGAGAACATCTATAAAGACAAAATAATCAAAAACACTTATTTTGGAATCCTAGACATGTACATATACATTTACGATACTGAATATTTTGAGGTAATAGGTTAGGTTTTTTATTCCTACATTTTGGTCATAGCCAATTATAGGTCAAATCTCAATCTGGAGAATGCACAGCAGTATACACTTCTGAAGTGCTGGCAATAGCAATAGATATTAACAATAATGTTTCACTAGGCATTGACCCACACTTAACACCGTACACCAAGATAAGTCAAAATGGGTTCATGACATAGGCAAAAAGAATGAGATTATAAATAAATTGGAAGAGCATAGGATAGTTTACCTCTCAGACCTGTGGAAGAGGAAGGAATTTATAACCAAAGAAGAACTAGAGATCACTAATGACTACAAAATAGAAAATTTTTATTATATCAAATTGAAAAGTTTTTGTACAAACAAAACTAATGCAGACAAGATTAGAAGGGAAACAATAAACTGGGAAAACATTTTTACAGTCAAAGGTTCTGACCTTTCCAAAATTCCAAAATATGTAGAGAATTGACTCTAATTCAGAAGAAATCAAGCCATTCTCCAATTGATAAATGGTCAAAGGATATGAACAGACAATTCGCAGACGAAGAAATTGAAACTATTTCTAGCCACATGAAAATATGCTCCAAATCATTAACCAGAGAAATGCAAATTAAGACAACTCTGAGATACCACTACACACCTGTCAGATTGGCTAGAATGATAGGGAAAGATAATGCGGAATGTTGGAGGGGATGTGAGAAAACAGGGACACTGATACATTGTTGGTGGAATTGTCAACACATCCAGCCATTCTGGAGAGCAATTTGGAATTATGCTCAAAAAGTTATCAAACTGTGCATACCCTTTGATCCAGCAGTGTTACTTCTGGGCTTATACCCCAAAGAGATACTAAAGAAGGGAAAGGGACCTGTATGTGCCAAAAATATTTGTAGCAGCCCTGTTTGTAGTGGCTAGAAGCTGGAAAATGAAAGGATGCCCATCAATTGGAGAATGGTTGAATAAATTGTGGTATATGAATGTTATAGAATATTATTGTTCTGTAAGAAATGACCAGCAGGATGAATACAGAGAAGCTTGGAGAGACTTACATGAACTAATGCTGAGTGAAATGAGCAGAACAAGGAGATCATTATATACCTCAACAACGATACTGTTTGAGGATGTATTCTGATGGAAATGAATTTCTTTAACAAAGAGAAGATCTAACTCAGTTTCAATTGATCAAGGATGGACAGAAGCAGCTACACCCAAAGAAAGGACGCTGGGAAATAAATATAAACTATTTGCATTTTTGTTTTTCTTCCTTGGTTATTTATACTTTCTGAACCCAATTCTCCCTGTGCAACAAAAGAACTGTTCGATTCTGCACACATACATTGTATCTAAGATATACGGTAACCTATTTAACATGTAAAGGACTGCTTGCCATCTGGTTGAGGGAGGGAGGGGAAAAATTGGAACAGAAGTGAGTGCAAGGGATAATGCTTGCATTTTAAAAAAAATTTTTTTTTACAGGTAAAAAATTACCCTGGCATGGGTTCTGTCAATAAAAAGTTATTAAAAAATAAAAATAAAAATAAAAACAATAATGTTTCAGAACACAAAAAGAGGTTAAGTATCTCCCTATAGCAAGATCTGGTCTGCACATTCTGGAACAATTTTTTTAAGTTAAAAGAATATTCAATAAGCATAAAGGTAAGCCTCACCCACGGTCAGACAAAACTGCAACACATGCACTGCTCCTTCTTGTTTCAGAAAATTCATAAAGCGAAACAAAAGATCTTGCTGTTCTCTAATCTCCTTCAATTCTAACTTCAGCACCTTAAAACAAAGTATAAGAGAGTCAATAACTGGACAAACATTTTGCAATTTTTCTTTGAATCAAAAGCAAAAGAATAATCTGTTGCAAATAAAAGTACTTTCCCCACTTACAGAAGGCTTTTTATTTCTGGGCTCTGCAAATTTTTGCAAAAAAGGAACCAAAGAAGAAGCGGGTTCTGTTGCTTTTTCAGGCTATTTAAAAAAAGAGAGAGAATGAACTAATTCAATAAAATCCTTATTCCATTTTGTTAATATGAAATAAAATGTAATACAATTAGAAAGGTTTTCTAAAGTAGTCAATACTCACTGGACTATCATCTATAAAGATGATAAGTAAATGATTCACTGTATCCTAATGGGAAATAATAAATACAGATTGTCATGACAAAATAAATGACTGAAAACAATTCTGCTCAGAATTGGAAGATTTTTCCCAAATTATGAAAGTTTCCATATTAATCCAATGGAGAAATAAACAAGACACTGGCAAAACATTTACAATGATGTGCCATAGAGGGACAATTTCCTAAAGAGGACAGGTCTCTTATTCTTTGCAGAAAGTGTACAAAAAACATTACTGACAAAAGGAATAAAACTTTTTATGGAGTTTTAGTGATTCAATCTTACTGGATCAGCTAGGAAATCCAAAGAAGGGAGAAAAACAGAACCAGACAGGATCTCTCTTATAAGTAAAGTCAGGGATCTGGAGAAAAATGGGGGGAAAATAGTTACATAATTATAACACCATTCAAAACAACAATTTGCTAAAAATGAAAATTTAATAGAAAATCATTTCCATAATAGCATATAGGTTAAATATTTTTTAAAGTATTTTCTACTTAAGAAATCTCTTTACAAAGAAAATGTAGAATCTCCCAAGTCACTAGTGATCTCTCTGAGATGTTTTAAATACAATCCTTCTAGGACATAAGGAGTAGTTGATTTTTTAATATTGTTTCACAGGTCTAGTAACAAAGTGCCTACAGAGTTGCTTAAAGTGTTTCTGCCTATCTGACCCAGTAACCTGAATTTTCTAAGAAGAAATAACAAGAAATGAGGGAAGATTATCTTATCTACACTGAAATTCATTTTAGTTGTTGACTTTATCTTTGATTTCTTAAGGTTCGATGATAACAACAGTAAGGCAAACACTATATGGATCTAACACCTAAATTTGTATCTTAAGGCCTGACTGATGGATGCTATTTTTTTCAAACTAAAAACTGTTCACAGGTTAGGCCAATCTCTAATTATACCCTTAAGATTAGCATGGTAAGAAACAACAATATACATTGTGGCAGAGCACACAAACACATTTATGAAAATTTCCAAAAATTTATACCTGCAATCTGTAGCTTTAGGGGGCAAAATATAAGGGAAAAGTAATTCAGTAAGTTTCCTCAAATAGTGTAACTCATCTCTTCGACTTCTCAGAGCCACATGAAGTTCTGGCCCATATTCTTCTAAAGCAGCTTGTTGTAAAAACTCTGCATTTTTTACTATAAAGAGATATAAAAATCAGTATTAAACTAAGCAATCATAGTCAGTTCCCTTGACAAATAAAAATATAAAAATTTCAATCTTTGATTCCACAGTATTTTACTCCTTCAATCTATAAATATGCAGCATACCAGTATTTTTCTTACATTAAAGAGCAAGAAAAATATCAATTAAAGTTGAATCAGATCATCTCTAGTACAAAAATATTTACTGAAATGATAGGTAAACTAGAATTCCTAAGATCAAAAATGTAATCAGATAATTTGATTTGTCTTCCCAAGATTTGAACTAAATGACAGAACTGTTTTTGATTTAAAACTTTCCCAAATGTATCACACATAAGTAAAAATAAACAAACAAACAAACAAAAAAAAAAAAGCCAAAGGTTTATCCTGTGCATTGATTTAAAAATCAATCACAAATAACAACTAACTGAAAACAAAACAGATGCCTATCAACATAGGAATGGTCAAATAGTGGAACATGATTGTAATGAACTTTTCAGAAAAGCATAGAAAGAAATATGAATTAAAGAAAATAATTTAGGCAGAACTAGGAAAACTAGATACAATGACAACAATATTAAAAAAACAAAACAAAACAAAACAAAAAAACAAAGAGACACAGCCTAATAGACTGTAATGAAAATGACCAAAAGGAAGAGCTGGGAGAAGCCATCTTCTTTGCATTTTTGCAGAGTGGTGTGACTATGGATGTGACATACTACAATTACTGTCAGTCTAAGTTGATATGTTCATTAGTTTAGTTACAAAGGACAGTGAATAGAAAAGAGGGAATTTTTTTAAAAACAATAACTAAAATGATTCAACCAAGTTTTTAAAGCAGTATATAAGTAATTAATTATATACCATCTAACATGAAATACAATTCCAATATTTCCAAGAAGTAAACTAAATTACTGACTTCCAAAATGTAACAATGGCTACAAAAGTATATGAAACAAAAATTTTCAAAATACCAATGCAAGTTAGTAATAATTATGAGAAAGAAAATGCTCTAGATCATTAATAATAAAAATGTAAATTTAAACAACCGGAAGGGTTTACTTCGCATCCAGCAAATTTCAAAAAAAAAAAAAAGATGGAAATTGTCAATGTTAGAGTGACTATGGGAGGTTATACACATAACACTATTGTTGAGGCTGTGAATTGGTCTAAACTTTCTAGAAAACAATTTCAAATTATGTAAAGAAATTTATTAAATTGTTGATACCATCTGATATGGCTAATCCAACAACAAGGCAATACCTTAAGGAAGTCAGAAGCAGAAATAAAAATCAATCATATGAAAATATTGAAAGCAGCACTTTTTGTGGTAGGGGGATGTGTCCCATCCGGAGAATGATTTCTGAAAGCAATGGAATAGTACCGTGCCAGAAGACACAAAAAATATGTGAAATTCAAAGAGAAATTCAAACAGAAAATTGGTCTCTGTGAAGTGTAAACAACTCTAGAACAGTTCTGCAGAAACAGCAAGCAGAATACCCTGGAGCTAGCTGGGTCAGAAATTTTCACCTCCTAGAAGGCAGTTGGGAGTCTGAGTCAGATAAATTTGAGGGAATCTCTAACAATAAGAGAAACCAAGCCTAGCTGTGCTGCCAAAGTAAATAAGGTGACCAGGATAACAAGTTATCTGGATAAGAAAGAGCCAGCACATCTGATGAATACAAAGTAATAGGGCAAGACATACTGTCTGAGGGCGAATTCTAGGTTTCAGGTTCTGGAACTGAAGGAGGACCTGAGGAAGCCAGAGGCATCATGCTCCATACCCCAGGACTAGAGGTGATTATACCAACAATCTGTTATGCTTTTTTTTTTTTTTAATGAGCAGGTAAAAGAAAAAGAACCCAACCATAGAAAGTTACTATGGGAATAGAAAAAGACAGGAGTTCATCTTCAAAGGAGGATAATGATACAAAAAAAAAAAAAAAAAAAAAAAACTCTCCCACCCAAAGAGTAACAACATTAAGTGGTCACCTATCCAAAAAGAATTCATTGAAGAACTTAAAAAAGACTTTAAAAGGGCAGCTAGGTGGTGCAGTGGATAGAGCACTAGCCCTGAAATCAGGAGAAGACCTGAGTTCAAATCTAGCCTCAGACACTTAATACTTCCTAACTGTGTGACCTTGGGCAAGTCACTCACTTAACCCAGCCCCCCCCCCAAAAAAAAAGACTTTAAAAGTCAAATAAGATTGAAGAATAATTTTTTTAAGTAAAAATAATGCAAGAAAAACAATATTGTGAAAAGAAAGTGAACCAACTGGAAAAGATATGATCTAGTACCTTAGGGAAGAAAACATCTTGTTAAAAATTAGAATTGGACAAGAGCAAGTCAGTGAAGTTATAAGAGGCCAAGAAATAATAAAATAGAAATGAAAAATGAGAAGAGAACATAAAAATCTCAGGAAAAAAAAACAAGAACAGATCTGGAGAACAGATCAAGAAGAGAAAACATAAGAATAATCAAATCTAAGTTACAAATCCAAAAAAAAAAAAGAAAAGAAAAGAAATTTGATACAATAAAACAAGAAATTACAGAAAATTGTCCTGAAATGTTAGAACAAGAGGGGAAAGTAGAACTAGAAAAAAATCCACTGATCACCACACAAAAGAGATACTAGAAGGAAAACCTATTTTTACCAGAGTCAAGTTCCACAATCCCCAGGTCAAGAAGAAAATATTACATGCAACAAGAAAAAACAATTCAAATATGACAGAGCCACAATTAGAATCAAACAAGGGGTCAGCTAGATGGCGCAGTAGATTAAGCTGGTATTTTTAGTCAGAAGACCTGAGTTCAAACCTAGACTCATACAACACTTTTTAGTTATGTAACTCTGAGCAAGTCCCTTAAACCCAACTGCCTCACAAAACATTAAAAAAAAAAAAAAAAAGAATCAAACATGATCTGGTAACACTTAGAATAAAAAAAAAACACATATTTTGAAATATATATATCAAAGAGCAAAAGAACTTCAGCTAACAGCCGGAAAAATCATACTAGAAAAGTTAAACATGATCCTGAACCAAAAAAAAAAAAAAAAAAAAGTCAATGAATTGCCAGATTTTCAGGATTTTGTTGAAGGAAAAAACTGAGCTTGATAGAAAATTTGACATACAAGATCTGTAAAATATAAAGTGAATATAATTAGTCAAAGACTTATTAGGGACTCAACAAAGACAAAATGTATTTTTTATATATGGATATGTAAACTACGGGTCTAAAATTGTCAACAGTAATTGGGTACTTTGAAAGAAAGACTTGGGTAGAGCTAGAAAATGGTAAAAAGATTAATTATCTTATACAAATGAGGTACAAAAGAAATGACAGAGGAATTAGATGGAGAAAGAGGATTGATAGTTCTGGAACCTTACTCTCATCGAGAATATAATAATAAAGTCATGTATATGTGGGTATTTGTGTGTACACACACACACACACACACACACACACACACACACACACCCCTCTTTAATCGATATATATATATATGTATGAGTACTCTCTCCAACCCCTCCCCTAGATGGCAGGTAGTACAATACATGTTAAATATTAAAATATATGCTAAATGCATGTAACCCATTCCACTTTTGGACCGCACTAATTATTAACAAATTTTTTTCCTCACATTAAGTCTAAATATCCCCTCACAGCTCCTAATTCTGCTAAGGTCAAAAAAATATAAATATAATCTCTTTTCCTTGTGACAGACCTGCAGATTTTTGAAAATATTCTCATGTCCACCACTAATATATCTAATTTCTCATATTTTCAATTCTATATATTCTGTCCCAAACTCTACTGTCTTCCAATTTCACATCTTCATGTGCCTCTAAGATATTTTGAACTGGATAACCAGCATATATCTTAACCTCAATATCCACAAACATAATTCTTTATCCTGCACCCTAAACCGTCCTCCCACTTCAACCTTCCCTATTACTGTAGAAAGCAATGCCATCCTCCCAATCCCTCATGCTCACAAATTAGAAGTCATCATCCACTCTTTACTCTCTCTCTCTCACACCCCCAATCCTAAACTGTTGCCAAGGACTAATGATTTCACCTTTGTAACACCTCTCAAATGTGCTTCCTTTTTTCCTTAGACAATTCTGCCACAATGGTGTCAGTCTTGATCACCTCATACCTGGATGGCTATGATAGCCTTACTGAGGGCACTGCTTACCTTAAGTCTTTCCCTACTCTAATTTATTCTCTGTTCAGGCACTAAAGAGACTTTCGTAAGTACATGTTCAACTGTGTCACTGCTCTATTAATAAATTTCAGTGGCTCCCTATTGCTTCCACAATTGAATATAAAATTCTCTTTTTTGACAATAAAATCTCTTCATAACCTAGCCTCCTTCTACCTTTCCAGTCTTCTTCCTCTACTGTCTGACACATATTTTTTGATCCAGTGACATTAACCTCCTAGATGTTCCATAAACAAGACCTCAGCTCTGAACATTTTATCTGGCTTTACCCCATACCTAGAACACTCTACCTCCTCCACTCTACCTTCTGTCTTCTCTGGTTTTCTTTAAGTCACAATTAAAATCACATCTTTTACTGGAAGCCCCCATAATTCTTTAAATGAATACCTATTTATCCTATGTATGACCTTTGTTATGTATTTGTTGACATACTTTCTCTCCTAAGGGTAGGTGCTTTCTTTTGCCTTTCCTTGCCTTCCCACCACTTAGCAAAATTAAGCATAAAAATAGGTGCTTAATATGAGTTATATAATGAGATCTAACAACCTTTCACTGAATGTCAGTTTTGACTAATGTGTCATTGTAAGACGGAATTCTTCCACCCCTCAGTATTTTTCCTCTCCTTCTTTGACTACTAGTTGAAAGAAAAGGAGAGGAAGAGGGAGGGAAGTGAAGAGAGGGACAGAGAGGGAGGGAGAGAGAGAGGGTAAGGGAGAGAGAGGACCCTGTTTTTGCCTAAGTCACATGCTATAAATCACAATCGGAGGAAGTCACAGAATCAAACTGAGCATATTCCCAATTTATGTTACTGAATTTCCTATATAGCAGGAAGAAATAGTTTTATTCTTCCCGAAATGAATTCTTTATCTAATTTTGATTATATTAAATTAAAAAGGTTTTGTACAAACAAAACCAATGTACCCAAGATTAGAAAGGAAGCAGAAAATTAGGAGAAAAAATTACATCCAAGGTTTCTGGTAAAGGCCTTATTTCTAAAATGTATATAGAACTGACTCAAATTTATGAGACTACAAGCCATTCCCCAATTGATAAATAGTCAAAGGATATGAACAGACAATTTTCAGATGAAGAAATTCAAGTCATTTCTAGTCATATGAAAAAATGCTCTAAAGCACTATTGATTGAGAAATGCAAATTAAAATAACTCTGAGGTACTACTTCACATCTCTCAAATTGGCTAAGAAGAAAGGAAAAGATAATGAAAAATGTTGGTGGAGAGATGGGAAAACTGGGACACTAATGCATTCTTGGTGAAGTTGTGAATTGAATCAACTATTTTGGAAAGCCATTTGGAATTATGTCCAAAGGGCTGTAAAGCTGTATATACTGTTTGATATTGACTGGGTTTACATTCCAAGGAGATCATAAAAAAGGGGGAAAAGCCCACATGCAAAAATGTTTATAGTATCCCTTTTTGTAGTGGCAAGGAACTAGAATGGTTGTATAAGCTGTGGCATATGAATGGAATGGAATATTATTGTTTTTTATATATATATATATGTAGTTCTAAAAGAATGATTAGCAGGATGATTTCAGAAAAGCATAGAGATTTACATGAACTGATACTCAGTGAAGTGAGCAGAACTAAGAAAACATTGTACACAGTAACAACAAAATTATGTGATAATCAACTGTGATGGACTTGGCTTTTCTCAATATGTGGTGATTTAAGACAACTACAATAGACTTGTGATAGGAAATGCTATATCCACATTCAGAGAAAGACTTCTGTTCTTTTTCAAATAGGTGACTCGTAGTATTTTTCAGGAAAGAAGACTATAAAGATAAGGGGATTGGGGGAGAGTAGAAAAGGGGGTGAAGATATGCCAAAGATAAACTAAGCCTATCTCACAGTCCTGCCTAGAACTAGCAATGCCCCAGTAAAACAAGAAAAAAAGCACTTCTCTTCCTCTCTGATTAGGTGTTCTGCAATCAGGATCTAAATGAGCTAATACTACTAGAATTGTGTCATCTTAGGACTGAAAGATGTCTCAATCACTTAGTCTATTGCACTCATTTTAAAGAAGAACCAAATAGTTTAGCTATACTATAGATTAAATAGCTATCTTGTAAGCTAGTTTGTTCAGGGAAAATACAATAACAATTTAAAATTATAGTTTGGAAGACAACTTTTTCATATTTGTCAATAAATTTTCAGTAAACAGAAGAATCAGTATTCTGTGGGTTTTAGAAAATATAAAAGTTCATTTAGAAACTCAGTTCCTGAGAAGAAAATTGGTAAAAAGGAGAAAATAAAAAGAGATAATATTCACTGCTGGAAAAGAGAGACATTCTTATCTCCTACAAAACTAGAGAATGCTTTAGTATGTATCAAGATGCAACAGATGGTCTGATTTTCTGATGTGTTTAAAATTTTTACCAATCCCTAGGTAAAGAGGATTGCCCCCTCATTGCTAAAAACATAGTTTAACTGAAATTTGACAATAAATTTTCACAGTATTTATATAATACTCTCATAGCAGCTGCCCTGGTCCAATATCAGGTCTCAGCAGCTTCCATAATGGCCAGTTTATATAACTACTATCATGGAAAATTTATATAAAAATGGGTAAAATATAGCTTTGAAGTCAGGAGGACCTGAATTCAAATCTGGCCTCAGACACTTAACACTTCCTAGCTATGTGACCCTGGGCAAGTCACTTAACCCCAATTGCCTCAGCCAAAAAAAAAAAAAAAAAAAAAAGAAAGAAAGAAAAAAGAAAATGGATAAAATAATTTCATCTTAAATTATAGAATAGTTAAAAAGATTAAAATGTATAGGAACATTAAGACTATACAATTTAAAATGTGCCCCTACATATTCAAGTATTAGCTTAAGACTTTCTCACTTGGTACTAGTTATTGTTTCAATGTCCCTCATACCAGTAAAGTCTTAAAAATATCAATCAATGAGATTATATCAAGTGCTCACTATGTGTCAGGCACTGTTAAGCACTGGGAACACAAAGAAAAAAAACAGCAACTAGCATTTATTAAAAATAAAAATTTAAAATCTCTCTGAGGTTTTCAAAAGCTATTTATACAGTTCTTATTTGATAAGAGTTCCTTACCTCAACCTTACATTCTAATGAGTGAGATAACATACATACATGCACACATAAACAGGGGATGATGCTACTAGAAGAAATCAGAAATCCTGAAGGAGGTGGCATTTTAGTTGTGATTAAGAACAATAAAGAAAAATAAGGATAATAGAGTAGCCAATTTGCTGGGGAAAATATGTAATGGAATCATTTGTATGTATAGAGGAGTTTGCCTTGGCAAAAAGAAAACCCATCTCATATAAAACAGCAATGAAAAGATAGTTGAAGGTAACTGAATGGTATGAGATGAGGAAGAGAGAAGAGGGAGCTATCATTGAGTAGCATCAATTTTTCTGATCTTCACTGAAACACAAGTGATGGAAAGATACAGAGAATTCAAGAACCAACTGTGACCAAAAAACAAACCACAAAACAACAAAATAACATTTGATTTGGTATAATGAACTGTTTGCATACATTCAAAATACATAAATTGCATACATTCAAAATACATAAATACATAATTTGCTTCAATGCAATTATTAAAAAGCATATTATATGCTCACTCATTGAAGAATAGTGTTCATGAGTTCAAATCCAGCCTCAGACACTAGCTTTATGAGCCAGGGCAAGTTATTTAATCATGTTTGCTTCTGTTTACTTATCTGTAAAATAAATTGGAGAAGGAAATGGCAAACTACTCTGGTACCTTTGCCAAAAAATTCCTAATATTGGTCACAGAGCCAGACACAACTGAAAAATGACTGAACATTTATTTTATTGAACAATAATGGAATATTAAAAATTATTAATAAAATGAAAATAGAAAAACATGGAAAGATTTCTATGAAAAACAAAATATTAATGTTATAGGCCAGAACGCTGAACTTGAAACAAGGATTCTTACAAGGTGTTAAGTCAGTGGAATTGATAAAGATAAGGGTTATCTAGTTTAGCATGGTGCTTAATAGTTCTCTAGTTCAGTACATGTAGTTAGTACTTAATATAGTTCCACAAGACTCACACCTATGATAATGGAGTATATAACAGCCAGCAAGGACTGTATGAGATTCATTTCCACCTTCAGCCAGGCTCCTGGTGGCTCTCCTGGGGGAGTGAGAGGCTCAGAAACAGAGCTAGAAAAGATAAGCAGACTGGGAGTGTGCCCTAAAGCTCTCAGAGCTAAGCAGAAACAGATTCATTCCATTATCCACCTTTGTGGTGGGCTAGAGACTGAAGCAAAAGCCCTCAGACTCAGACTCAGAGCTAGAGAAGACAAGCAGACTGGAGGTGGAAGTACAAGCTCTCGGAGCCAAGGAGAGAGAGATTCATTTCCATCTTCATCAGCTCTGTGGTGGATGGCCTGGCCTCCTTCATTTTCTCCACTGAAACCAAGTCCCCTCAGAAGGCCACAAGAAGGCTAGCTGAGTACCAGGTGAAGGAGACAATAAAGACTTTTGGACATTAACATATGGCTATTCTTGTAGTGATTACTCTACTGAAACAAAGGCTGCTTCAAAGACTTCAAGAAAACCAAACGAGAACATTACATATTAACTACAAGATAAGTGGAACACCCAAATTATGTTATAATGACTAAGATGGGCCTCAAAAAAGTATGAGAAGATACTCCTCATCCCATCCCCTTCTCTGAACAAGAAGGAAGTATGGAAGTGGAACATTACATATGTCAGAATTTTTCTTTATGTTGTTTTATTTCTTATTCCCCCCCTTTAAAATAATTTTGTTTTGTCATATGATTCTTTGAATTATGACTATGTAGGAAGGGCAAAATGGAAAGATAAACGAGAAAACATGTTTGATACATAAATATCAACACAAATTTTTATAAAAATGAAATGAAAAGGCATCATACTAGATAACTTGTTTAACTCCATAGTTAGAAGTATCTCACATCTAAAGAAATCATATCAAAAGACACTTGTAAGAGATAACTTTCCTTTATAATATCAAAATGACTTAGGTAAACAACAAGACAAACTACATGGTAGAGGTCAGTTTTGCAAAGAACCAACTACATAATAGGTTTTATAATTTCAAAGAGTATTTTAGAATGAAATTAGACCAATGTGATTTTTTTAACAGTCATCCATAATTATTTTTTTAAGTTACATCTAAAGGAACTATAAACATCATTCTGCCTTGTAAAATAATGTTAAAATTTCAAGGAAAACATATAATTCCAAAAATACTATTCAAATTGTGCTAGGTAAGATGAGTTACCTTTCTGATTTGCTTTAGATATCATTTCTATGTGCTTCATTGCTGCTTTTAACAGTTTCTTGGTTATAACTGCTGGGATATCCACCTAAAGAAAAAAATTTAAATCAAAGTAAAATATTTCACAATTATCACTAAGATACTGAATGCAAAATACCTATTGCTAAGATATTAAATGTAGTATATTAAACATAGGATAACTAGGTGGAGGGAGGGAGGGGAAAAATCGGAACAGAAGTGAATGCAAGGGATAATGCTGTAAAAAATTACCCTGGCATGGGTTCTATCAATAAAAACTTATTTAAAAAAATAGGATAACTATAACAAATATACTAAGATTTTAAAAGCTATGTATATTCAAAGAACACATTGCTTGTAATGTGATTCCATTTGTATCATTAATCTCAAACTATACTTTTCAGATATCTCTCAAAATGCACATCTGAACTGCTGGAATTAAAGAATTAACAGAGTTTCCAGGGATCCCAGAAACCACCTGGACCAGTCCTAATTGAGGCACAAACTTCCTCTCAACAAATTTTTCCTACAAGTGCACATAATAAGTACCTAGTAAGAATTTGACAAATTTGTCCTAATAGTCCAGATATTGTTGAAGGACTATAATATCTGAGAGCAAGAATTGTTTCTCTTTATAATGAACCAAAAAATGAGCCTTAAAATGATCCCATTGCCATTTCTATGCATTGGTCCTACTTCTGTCCTCTCAAATCTGAAGATCACAATCATTCCTCTCCCACCTTCATTCCCCTAATATGCCCCAAAACCTTTTTCTTCCACAGGCTAAAGAATCCTAGTCCCTTTATTTAAGGAAAAAAAAAAAAAACCACTAAATAAGAAGCATATTTCCATATTTACTTTGTAAAAGAAGATCATATATGAAACTGCAAGTCTATTAAGTAGAGCTTGGTTTTCAGTGCTGATCTACATGTTTATGATTTCTTCTGACCTTCTTTAAATTTTGTTCTCATTTTGGGAAGGCAAGAAAGGAAGCATATCCCTAATCCCCAACTTCCTCAACCTTCCTCATACACTGAAAAGAAAGAAAAATAGAACTCTTGTAATAAATAAGGATAGTGAAGAAAAACAAATTTCCACAATGGCCATGTCAAAAAACAAAATGTATACCTGACATTTAGTCTACCACTTCACTGGAGTTTGGTAACATATTTCATCATAAGTCTTCTGAAATTATGGCTAGCCATAATACTGATTAGCATTCTTAAGTCTTTCAAAAGTCTTTCTTTGCAATATAAATTGTTCTCCTGCTTTTGTTTACCTCATACTACATTAGTTCATACAAGTATTGCCAGGTCTCTCTAAAACTGTTATTTTAATTTTTTATGACCCCAAATAGTCCATTATATCTATATATAATAACATACAAAGTCACTGCCCAATTCATTCAGGATCCTCTTAATTGCCAGTTCTTTGCTACCACAAAAACATTACCATATTTTTGCACATAAGTCTTTTCTCTCTTTTGTTGATTTCTTTGAGGTACAGAAAGGCACATCTTAGTTTAGAGACTTTGGGGGCATAATTCCAAATTGCAGCTTCACTAACAGAATTAATGCATCTATTTTCCCATGATCCCTGCAATATCTGTTAGTTTTTATTTTTGTTAGCTTTGCCAAAATACTTGGAGTGAGGCAAAACTTCAGAGTTACTGTAACTTTTTCATTTCTCTATTAATAATTTGGATTTTTTTTCATATAGCTGTATCAAGCTTGGATTTCTTCCTTTGAAAAATGCCTATTCAAATTTTTTAACCACTTATTTATATTTACAGTTAGATGGTGCAGTAGATATGGCACTAGATCTGTAGTTAGGAAGATTTTACTTCAAATTTTGCCTCAAAAACTTAACTTGCTGTGTGACCTTAGATAAGTCTCTGCCTGCTTCAAATTTCCTCATCTATAAAATAAGAATAACATCACCACCTACCTTCTAAAATTGTTGTGAGGACAAAATGAAGTTATGTACTTTATAAACCTTAAGGCACTATATACAAGCTAGCTTATCCACTGGAAAATGGAATTTTCCTATATTTCCATCAGCTCTTTATACATCTTGGAAATGAGAGACATTTACGGGAGATCTTCTACCCAAAATTACTTCCCTAACCACTTCTTCCACTATTTTCACTGAGATTCTTGAACATTTACCCTTCCAGGTAGATAAATTTCACTATCATTTTTTCCAGCTCAAAAAGAAAAAAACAATCCTTTGGTTGTTTGACTACTATGGTACAGAAAAAGGCATAGTAATATGCAGCATTATCATTTTTATTACAT
Source organism: Antechinus flavipes (assembly GCF_016432865.1). Lineage (NCBI taxonomy): Eukaryota > Metazoa > Chordata > Mammalia > Dasyuromorphia > Dasyuridae > Antechinus > Antechinus flavipes. Next base: position 256,873,852 of record NC_067401.1, read on the forward strand.
TGTGTATATATTCTCAGCCCACCCACAAGCAATTAATATTACTCCAAATATTCCAATTAGGTTTATCTTTAGATCTATAAAGAATAATGCTTTTGTGGTTGTATTCATGTCACAGGTAGACAGTCAAATATTTTACACATTTTGTGATTATTATGAATGGAATTTCTTGAACTCTCCCAATTGGATTTTTTTTGAGGCAAATATGCAGAAATGCTGATGATTTATGTCAATTGCAACTTCAATGAAGTTATTGTTTCAGTTAATTTTAGTTGAATCTCTAAGGGTTGTCCAAGAAAAGCATCACATCTGCTGCAAAATGCAAAAATTTTATTTTTCTTTGCCTATACTCATTCTCTCAATTTTTTTTTCTGGCTAGTATTTTTGAAACTATCAATAATAATTGCCTAGACATTATTGTAATTAATATTAGTAACAACTAGAACTGATATAATGTCTACTATGTGCCAGGAACTGTATTAAGTCCTTTACAAATATTTCCACATTTGATCCTGTTAACCCTAATTTTTTTTTAATAGTTTTTTATTTACAAAACATACGTATGGGTAATTTTTCAACATTGACCCTTGCAAAACCTTCTCTTCCAACTTTTCCCTTCCTTCCCCCCACACCCTCCCCTAGATGGCAGATAGTCCAATACATGTTAAATATGTTAAAGTATATATTAAAAATAATATATGTATACATAGTTATCTTGCTGCACAAGAAAAATCAGATTTAGAAAGAAGGTAAAAATAACCTGAGAAGGAAAACAAAAATGCAAGCAAACAATAACAGAGTGTAAATGCTATGTTGTGGTCCACACTCATTTCCCATAGTCCTTTGCTGAGTGTAGCTGGTTCTCTTCATTACTGAACAATTGGAGATTTGGATCATCCCATTGTTGAAGAGAGCCACAACCATCAGAATTGATCTGGAAGATACTATTCTTAACCCCACTTCACAACTGCAGAAATTTGCCCAGGGTCACACAACTAGCAACTATCTGACACCAGATTTAATTTCAGGTCTTATTACTACCTTCAAGCCCAGTACTGTTCTCTTCCTCCAACCTAAATAGATCCATTCTGAAATGGGACAAATGAATCATTTTTAACCATTCAATTCATTTTAGAGCACTAAAAATAAAAAGGAAAAATAATTTGAAATATTCCATGTAGAAGAAAAATAAAATGATTAGGTTATTAAGAAGCAATTTTAAAATAAAACCCAAAATTTCTCATTAAAAATCTATACCTTGTGAATTCTTCGAACTAATACAGATGCAAAAAAACGCAATGTTATTCTTAGCTCATCAACAAAAGACTCATCGTCAGTTACATCCCTGTGAATAGACAAAAAAATACTTTTAGAAGCTCGTCTCACAATTCACCATAAATCATTCAAATTAAATCACTATTAAGCACCTATTATAAAACTGTACTGTTTTACACTCTACTGATGTCAATATATTTTTGTCTATATTTTGTGTCTATCTTTACAATGATTACATTCTACTGAGTGAGGGAATTGAAGAGAAAAAAGGGAAATTTATGTATACAGATTTATAAATGCAAGATAATTTAAGGTGAGCATTTAAGGTAGGAACAGGGAGACTAGCACCTAGAAATATTTTTAAGATACAGGACACACAAAAAAAGTTGGAGATAACTGCAGTTCAAAAAATGTTAAGTCCATTTGTAAAAACATAAAGTATATAAAAGGGAACAATATGAAATAAAACTGACAACATAGGCAGGAGGAAGACTGCAAAAAAAAAAAAAATTAAATACCAGAATAAGGAGTTTATATTTTGCCCTAGGCAAGATGAAGCTCTTGAAGATTTCTGAGAAAAATAATGTCATGTGAGATCTGTGCTTCAGGAAGACTGCCTTAGCAGTAGTAGATAATAGATTGGTTCAAAGGACTTAGGAAAGGGAGACTTATCAGAAGACTATTATCTTGATCCAGGCAAAAGGATAAGGGCCAGAATTAGCACAAGTGGAGAAAGAAATGATGTATAGAGGCAAAAATGATAAAAGACTTGGCAAGTCATTATATATCAGAAGCATGTGAAAAATAGGGAATAAAGGTGTGAGATTGTAAACTTGAATAACTAAACAGTTGTTCTGTCCTTTGTATTCCCAGATCACTGTGGCTAGATCACAGTGAATATGGGTAGGAATTAAGTGACAGAAGGCTGGAAAAGTAGGAAGGGCTCAAGCTTGGAAGAGTTTGGAAGCAAGTAGGCAGTGTAGTAGGCTTCTCATGAGGAAGGCTCATCTTCCTGAGTTCAAATCCAGCCTCAGACACAATTGCTGTGTGACCCTGGGCAAGTCACTTAACCCCTTTGACTCAGTTTCCTTACCTGTAAAATGAGCAGGTGAAGGAAATCACAAAGACAATAACTTTGACAAGAAGATCCCAAATGGGGTCACAAAGAGTTGGACAAGACTAAAAAAAGCCTGAGAACAACATTGAAGTTTATTAAGTAAAATGGTGACATGGTCACATCAATGCTTTAAGAAAATCACTTGGCAGCTGAGTGAAAATTAGACTGAAGTACAGAGACCTGTGGTAAAGAAACCCACCAGGTAGTAATCTGAGTAAAAGTGGTAAGGGTCTGAAGCAAGATGGTGGTAATATAAATGGAGAGAAGGGAACATATTCAAGAGATGCTGAGAGGGAACATAATTTCGCTATGGACTAAATATGTAGGGTGACAATGATAAGTGGAGGATGATACAAAGCCTGCAAATCAAAATGACTGAGGACAATGGCAGTCTTGACAGTAGTAATAAAGTTCAGGAGAAGAAAGGGTTTGAGGCAAAGATAATGAGTTCTATTTTGAACATGCTGAGTTTGAGATGTCTGCAGGATATATAGTTCAAGATTTCTAGAAAGTAGTTAGTGACAAAGAACTGGAGCACAGAAGAATGACTACTGTTTATTGATTAATATATAAGATCTAGGAATAACCTGCATAAAAATAATTTTAAATCTGGAGAGTTTATGAGATCACCAAGTGAGGTAATACAAAAAAAGAAAAAAAGAGAACTTTGGGAGAAACCATGGTTAAGGCTATGATGTGAAGATATAGAAAGGAAGACAATAAACGAGTGACCAGACAAATGGGAGCAGAACCAGAAGAGTGTAATGTCACAAAAACCTACAAAGGAAAAACTATTCAGAGATAAAAGTAATGGATTATAGTCAAAGACTTCAGAGAAGTCAAAGAGAACAATAACTTTGTAGTTACCAAAATCAATTTCAGATGATTGATGAAGTGGAAGCCAGATTGAAGAGTTTAAAATCTCTTTGAAAAGAGAATTTGGGGCACCTGTTTTCTCAAGAAATTTATCTGAAAATGGGTGAAAGTATATAGGGTGATAACAGGGATAGTTGGATCAAGTAAGATTTATATTAAAGTTAAAATTTATTTTATTATTTAATTTATATTAAAGATGTGTTCATAAAATATCAAAGATATGTTTATAGACTATCAGGAAGGGATCATTAGACAGGGAAAGACTGAAGATTAAAGATAATGAAAAGGATAGTGATGACAATCTTTTGAAGAAGATGGAAGAAGAGAGGATCAAGGATGCACTTAGAGAGATGGCTGGCCTTGGAAAGAATGGCCATATTTTCACCATAAAGTGGAATGGAGTAGACAATGTGATTGATGACATCACAGGACTGGTAAAACATGTTGAAGAAAACCAAGAGAGTATAGTGTCCAAAAACAAATAAAGGAGAAAAAACATAGGAAGTAAAAGTGATTGACAGTGTAAAAAGCTCCAAAGAGGATACAAACCAGGAAAAGGCCATTACATGTGGCAATAAAAAAGTCTCTTGATAACTTTGGAAAAAGGATTTTCAATTTAATAATAAGGTTAGAAACCAGGCTGCAGAGTAAAATTAAGTAAAATTAAATTAAGTGAATTAAGTGAAAGGAGGAGAAAGGGAAAGTAATGAGATTAGATAGCTTTAGTTAAAAAGGATAGTAGAAGTAAAGGACAGTAGTTAGCATGGAAAGCAGAATTAAATGAAAGGTGTCTAAAAAAAAAATAGCTTTTTATTTTTTAAAATACATGCGAAACTACTTTTCAACATCTAACCTTGCAAAACCTTGTATTCCTAATTTTTCTCCCTCCCCCCTCACCTCTCTCCTCTCCCTTTCCCTGGACAGCAGGTATGTTAAAACATGTGTGATTCATTAAAACATATCTCCACATATATCATACTGTACAAGAAAAATCAGATTAGAATGAGGAAAAAATGAGAAGAAAAAAACCAAGCAAACATCAATCACAAAGATGAAAATACTATGCTATATTTCACATTCAATTTTCACAGTTCTCTCTCTGATGCAAATGGCTCTTTCCATCAAAAGTCTATTGGAATTGTCCAGAATCACCTCATTGTTGCAAAGAGCCAGATTCATCACAGTTGAACATCTTGTTGTTGCTGTGTAAAATGTTCTCTTGGTTATATTCACTTCACTTATCATCAATTCATGTAAATTTTTCCAAGCTTTTCTGAAATTAGGCTGCTCATCATTTCATATAGAACAATAATATTCTATTACATTAATATATCATAACTTATGCAGCCATTCCCCAACTGGTGAGCATCCACTCAGTTTCCAGTTCCTTGCTGCTACAAACATTTTTGCACATGTGAGTTCTTTTCCTTTTTTATGATGTCCATGTAATATAGACCCAGTAGAGATACTTCTAGATGAAAGAGTATGCATAGTTTTATAGCCCTTTGGACATAGTTCCAAATGGCTCTCCAGAATAGCTAGCTCAGTTCACACCACCACCACCAATGAGTTTTCCCACATCCTTTCATTTCATTCATCTTTATCTTTTCTTGTCAACTAGAGAGACGTGAAGGGGTACCTCAAAGTTGTCTTTATTTGCATTTCTCTAATCAAGTGACTTAGATCATTTCTTCATGACTATATGTGGTTTGAATTTCTTCATCTGAAAATTGTTCACCTCCTTTGACCATTTATTAATTAAGGAATGGCTTGTATTCTTTTTTTAAAAGCTTTTTATTTTAAAAACATATGTGCAATTTTTCAATACTGACCTTTGCATAGCCTTGTATTTCAGATTTTCCTCCTCTTCCCCCCCATTCCCCTCCCCTAGATGGTAAGCAATCCAATATATATTATACATGTTAAAATATGTTAAATACAATATATGTAAACATATTTATACAATTCTCTTGTTGCACAAGAAAAATCAGATCAAAAAGGAAAGAAAATGAGTAAGAAAACAAAATACAAATAAACAACATCAAAAAGAGAATGTTATGTTGTGATCCACACTCAGTTCCCATGGTTCTCTCTCTGAGTGTAGATAGCTCTCTTCATTAGAAGATCATTGAAACTGGCCTGAATCACCTCAATGTTGAAAAGAGTCACGTCCATCAGAATTAATAATCATATAATCTTCTTGTTGCCATGTATAATGATCTCCTGGTTCTGCTCATTTCACTTAGCATCAGTTCATGTAGATCTCTCCAAGCTTCTCTAAAATCATCCTCCTGATCGTTTCTTATAAAACAACCATATTCCATAACATTCATATACCATAACTTATTCAGCATTCTCCAACTGAAGGGCATCCACTTAGTTTCCAGTTTCTTGCCACTATGAAAAGGGCTGCTATAAACATTTTTGCACATGTGGATCCCTTTCCCTCTTTTGGGATACCAGCCCAATAGAAACACTGCTGAGTCAAGGGGTATGCACAGTTTGATAACTTTTTGAGCATAGTTCCAAATTGTTCTCCAAAATGGTTGGATCCATTCACAGTTCCACCAACAATATATTAGTGTCCCAATTTTCTCACATTCCCTCCAATATTTGTCATTATCTTTTCCTGTCATCTTAACCAATCTGAGGTGTGTAGCAGTGTCTCAACGTTGTCTTAATTTGCATTTCTCTGATCAATAGTGATTTAGAGCTTCTTTTCATATGATTAGAAATTATTTTAATTTCTGTTGGAATCCTTACTAACTGCTAATTAATTAGAGTTGATCTAATCTTACAAGAAGATGTTTTGGGCAGAACCTGAAACAAGGTACTAAATAGAACTAATTAATACAAGGCTTGTGTTCACACCTTTACTCATTGGAGTTCAATGAGTTCACACCTCCCTTGAAGCTCTTTGGGCCAGAGAGCACTATGGGAGAAAACCCACAATCCCTCTCTTGAAGGAGCATAAATAGAGCTTCAATGGCCCAGTCAAAGAAGTTCTTCAGAGTGAAGAAGCTACAAGTTGAGATTTCAGCAGAATTACGCCAGAAGCTACAAGTCAAGATTTCAGCAGAATTATGCCAGAAGCCCTCTCTTCAAGGCAAGACAGATTCAACTTGGTACTGGCTCTGGAGGCTGAAGAAAGCAGAGGCAGAAGCAAAGGACAAAGTAGCAAGAGCTCTTGGAACCAAGCAGAGAGATAGGCCTCTAAGTTAACCGGGCTATATTGAAGATAATAAAAGATCTGAACTTTTATCACCTGGCTGCATTTTGAGAACAAGATCACCACAAATTTCTTCATCTGAAAATTGTCTTTCATATCATTTGACCATTTATCAATTGAAGAATGGCTTTAGTTCTTCTGTATATGTTTTAGAAATGAAGCCTTTATCAGAAACCTTGCATGTAAATTATTTTTTTCCCAGTTTCCTGCTTCTCTTCTAATCTTGGTTGCATTTGTTTTGTTTATACAACCCTTTTTAATTTAATATAACCAAAATTGTCTATTTTGCATTTCATAATGTTCTCCAGTTCTGCTTTGGTCATAAATTTCTTCCTTCTCCATAGGTTTGAGGGGTAGACTATCCCTTTGTTCTTCTAATTTGCTTATAATATCACCTTTTATTTCTAAATCACAAACTCATTTCAACCTTATTATAGTATAAGGATGTTAGGTTTCTGCCACACTATTTTCCAGTGTCCCCAATGATTTTTGTCAAAAAGTGAGTTGTTTACCAGAAGGTGGATGGAGTCTTTGGGTTTCTCAAACACTAGAATCAAGTATTTGTCTTGTGAATCTAACCTATTTCACCTATTCACTATTCTATTTTTTAGTCAGTATCAAATGATTTTGATGACCATTGCTTTATAATATGGTTTTAGGTCTGGTACAGCTGGGCCCACCTTCCCTTGCATTTTTTTGTCATAAATTGAAGGATTTCTTTTTTTTAAAGGATAGAAGAGATGTGGACATTTTTATAGACAGCAGAGAAGGAACCAGTAGATAGGAAGAGACTGAAATTTAGCAAAAGAGTAGGAAGGGTAACAGCAACTTGTTGTGGTACACAAAAGAAGATGGAATCAAAGAAAGACCAGTTGGCCTTAGCAAGGATAAGGAGATCATCTATGAGTAATATGGAAAGAAAATGAGAGAAAAAAGAGAGGTCTTGGCTATCACAAAACAAGTGCATTCCATTGTAAGAAAATCAGATATCAAAAAAATGTTCAGTTTGTAAGCGTGGTAAATTTTGGCAGAATTTTCCTACTCTGGAAGGAAAAAATAGCTACTTTTTATTTCCTAAAGTCTGAAGATGAGAGGGGCAGGAAGGAAGAGTTTGGGGGAAAATGAAAAACTCGACAGTGAAATCCTTGAATATAAAGGTCATGCTGACAGTAAAGTTTCTGAAAGTAACATTGTTAGATATCTTCATAAACACTGAAAATCCTTCAAAAAAGGGCTTCATCATGAAAACCTACCTTGAAAGTACACATTTTGAAATCTAATAACAATATTTTGATCAACCAGTTAAAGGTGTTTAGGATCATATTACTACCAATTTCATATTAAGCATAAAATTTAGATAGGCTAATTTGTACTATATCCATTTTGTTAGTGCTGTATATCTCTCTCCAGGTACTTTATGTTTTAAAGTTTAATATTTTCAAATCCACTGCCTTCTGTATGCGTTGTAAACTCCTAAATTCCTAATTCATTATCAAAGTAAATGTCATTGACACTCAAGATTTTAGGAAAAAATTCTAATTTTCCATGAATTCTTTAGTTACTGTAATGATTCAGTTAGAAAATGTTAATTAAGATTTCTCAAAAAAAAATCACATAATTTAAAAAATAAAGTTCACTTATCTATTAAAAAAATAAAATTGCTATATTTAGAACTTAGGAAAAACATTGTATATCAAGAGATCAGTTCTCTTGACAAAAATGTCTCATACTTTTCCCATTATATTTTTGTCCTGGAGAATTAATTTAAAAAAGCAAACAAAAACCAATCCCTGACCTTAAGGAGATTATATTCTAGGAAGAGTTGAAGGAAAAATGTCATTTACATATAGATATATGAATACAAAATAATTCTGAGGAGGAAAAGAGCACTATTTATGAATAAAGTCCTTAATTCTGATTCTTAGCCATTCTACAATATGAATGGGTTTTCTAAATAAGAACACATACCTATACCAAGGATAAACGAAGTTTTCCAACACTAATTCAAGCATCTGAGGGAAAAAAAAGAATAATGGATTATTTCATTTTCAGAAAAACATTATTAAATTTAGTAATATGAAACAAATTTTAACATTAACAAATTGCCATTATCTAAAACTAAGATATCTGAAATGCATATATCTTTGCAAGCTTCCCATAGTTAAAAAGAATTCTTGGATAAAATGATCTAACTAGCACCAGAGCAACACTCTAAATAGCACCAGGAAACTGTCAAAGCAATTGCTCCCAGTCAAACTTCAAAGTCTGAGGAATAAGGATAAATCAAGTGGCATTAATGATTTGAAGAGAGCCTTTCATTCATTATTTCATTTGAGCCTTACCTAACAACTCTCAAAGGCAGGCAATACAAATAATAAATAATACCATTATCCCCATTTTATAAATACAGAAACAAAAGATATTAGATAACTTGTTCATAATCAGAAAGATGACAATAAGTCCTAGAGATGCTATTTGAACTCTGGTCTTCCTAATACCAAATGAGGTAAAAAAAAAAAAAAAAAAAAATCAAAACTCATCTTTTTTCAATTTCAGAGGTAGAATGTAAGAATACATGCACATACCCTTCTGACCTTGTAGAGAGATGGGATAGAAGGTTATGACTCTAAAAAAGGAGGATCTGAAAATGACAGTCATAGTAAATCTATATACTTATAAGGAACCTAAAAATCATAATTAGTAGACATGCTATGACCCTGGTAACAAAATCTTCAATACTGGTAATAAGTATGAATGTAAATAGTTTTTAATATAAGATGTCAACATGAGATATATTACTATGGGAAATGGAATGTTTCTAAATTAGGAGGATCCTTTATAAGTACAATGTACAAAGGATATTTCTCTATAAAGTAAATGCTAGGAGATTAAAAAAAAAAAAAAAAAAAAGCCTGTCACAAACCTCTTTTAGATCAAGAAAAATGTGAAAATACAATCTAAGATTTTAAAACTAGAGGGTATTTAGGAAATTAAAAGAAAAATACCAAGAGATGAAATGGTACTTTGTTCCACTTCCCCCAGCTAAGAAACAGAAAAAAAAAAAAAAAAAAATTGGAAGAAAGAAATAATGAGGCAGGGTTCAGAGTGCTTACTTTTCCCCCTATTAGCATAGTAATGATATATCTACTGCACAAGAAGAGGTGAAAGTCACCAATTCCTGTTTGTACTCCATTGAAAAGATAGATATCTAGGCTAGAGTCACTGCTGAGGAAGTTATGTAATATATTACTATCTACTCCCTCTAGCCAAGTTTCTCATTCCCAACTTATTTTGTGTAGAATGCAAAATAGATATTTTCTCTAAGAACAAACAGGCAATGACACCAATTATTAATACTTCGAACCAAGCTTAATAGAATTTCCTTTGAAAAGATTTCTAAACAAAATTAAATTGATCCACAAGCATTCCTTTGTCACTCAACCTAAAGTAAAAACTATCTTGATTTTAATTTGTACTATCAGTTTGTAAAAATAAGTTAATTGGACTAAATTTTATTTGATGCATTAGAGGACACACTTGATTAAGATTTCGACTGAAACAATACTACAGGATGATCAATTCCTCTAGACGTGGCTCTCTTCAACAATGAGATGAACCAAATCAGTTCCATTTTCAATTTGTTCAATAATGAAGAGAACCAGCTACCCAGCGAAAGAACTATGGGAAATGAGTGTGAACCACAACATAGCATTTTCACTCTCTCTGTTTTTGTCCGCTTGCATTTTTGATTTGCTTCTCAGGTTATTTTTACCTTATTTCTAAGTCCGATTTTTCTTGTGCAGCAAAATAACTGTATAGATACGTATACATATATTGTATTTAACATATAATTTAACATATATTGGTCTACCTATCATCTAGAGGAGGGGGTGCGGGGAAGGAGGAGAAAAGTTGCAACAGAAGATTCTGCAAGGGTCAATGGTGAAAAAAACTACCCATGCACATATTTTGTAAATAAAGCTATTTTTTTAAAAAAAGTGATAAGAAAAAAAAAAAAAAGATTACAGTTGAACCATTTGTTGAAGAAAATCTTTTTGGGTACTTTACCACACATTCTATATCTAAATGTGCATATCTGGAGATCATCTATTACCTCTGAGAGAGATGCATCAACTTTGGAAGATACTTTAAGGTCTAACCAGGGCTGGTAGTTTTCAAGCAGCAAGGTAGGTCTAAAAAAAAAAAAAAAAAAACACACACACATACATACACACACACACACACACACACACACACACACACACAAAACAAAGCAATTAAACTGCTTAAAATCCAGAATATAATGGAAATCAGAATACAGGTGGAACATATTACCTGTGTCTTTCACATTTCACTTTACCACATACAGCACAGCTGTGACCTTGGGGAAACAATTCTTGTAGTTCTAAATGCTTAAAGAAAAAAAAATTATTAAGGAATGAATCACATTTCTTTCCCAATAATATTTTAAAAAACATTTCATGCAAATCAACTTTTAAAAAAACAGATTTCTCACAAGCTTTCAATTATTATGAAATAATCAAACAAAAGAAATAATAAGAAAATGTTATCCTTTGTATTAAATATTTAAACAATTCCTTCAAAGCTTTCTTTAAAAAGTTTGAAATATACAATTTCTGCAAGCTCAAAATGCCAAGTCTTTTAGATCTAATAACATCTAATTATGAAGAAAAATAAAGTATTTTTCTATAATATAACCAATATTGCACTTGAGCTTGCATTTTTAGGTGTAAAACTGAACTTTCTACTTTCCTTAACACTTGCAATAAAGGATTAACTCTATATATGAATCTTGGAATAGTTTCTCTCAATTTTTTGAAGAATATAGTTACTTTTGACATCTCCAAAAATTGTTAAATCATTAGAATGTGTAATGGGCTGAGGCTTGAGTTGATGCACTGAGGTCCCAAGCACATGAGGCTAAATAGTAATTGGACCATACTCTATTAATATATAAGCTTGGAGAAAGAATGGCCCCCACCCACTCTTTGTGCAAGTCCTGATGTGTTGTATAGGAAATGACGATTCTGGTGGGTGGAGGCAGGGGAGGGAAAAAGGAAGGGGAGGAGATGGCTCAGTGGATGGAGCACCAGCCTTGAAGTCAAGAGGACCTGAGTTCAAATCCAGCCTCAGACACTTAACAATTCCTGGTTCTATGACCATGGGCAAGTCACTTAACCCCAACTGCCTCAGCAAAAAGCAAAAAAAAAAAAAAAAAAAAAAAAAAAGAAGAGAAACAAACAGCTAGCAGAGAGAGAGGTCTGACCTCTCCTCCCCTTCCTTTTTCCCTCCCCTTCCTTTTTCCCTCCCCTGCCTCTACCCACCAGAATCGTCATTTCCTATACAACACATCAGGACTTGCACAAAGAGTGGGTGGGGGCCAATCTTTCTCCAAGCTTATATATTAATAGAGTATGGTCCAATTACTATTTAGCCTCATGTGCTTGGGACCTCAGTGCATCAACTCAAGCCTCAGCCCATTACAAGAATGGAAGGGAAAAAATGATAAATAAAATTGCTGAGAGGGAAAGGAGGGTTTTGCAGCAAACTAACCCCAAATATACTTTCTCACATACAGAGAATCTTTCTTTACACACCAAAAGACAGGGAGAATAGCAGAGAAAACTAAAAACTAAAAGCATTCCCAATTAAAATACAAATAAATTTGAATTTTTTATCAAAATAGCATCTATAGGGGCAGCTAGGTGGCGCAGTGGATAGAGCACCAGCCCTGAAGTCAGGAGGACCTGAGTTCAAATTTGACCTCAGACACTTAACACTTCCTAATTGTGTGACTTTGGGCAATTGTCACAGCAAGAAAACAAACAAAAAATAGCATTGAGATATTTGAAAAACATAAGTAAATAGATGTAGTCCAATCATTATTTCATATTTATAAAGCCTTGATTCAAACACATCTCAACTATGTGGTCCTTAAAGAAGTTACCTAACTTAAGTGTCTCCTCTAACTTTATAAGTTCCTAAGGGTATAGCAGCTGCAGACTGGAAAAGATGGGAGGGAATAAGCATTTATATAGCATCTATCATGTGCCAGGAACCGTGTTGAACACTTTTTGCAAAAATTTCATTCGATCTTCATCTCAATCCTTTCAATTATAGTACTGTTATCATCATTTTCCTTGCCAGGGTAGACTTGGTCGTCACCCTGCAAAAAAGAAGGGGGTGCAGAGGGAAAGGAGGAGAATGGGGAAAAGAAGATATGCTTCTAAAGAAGATACACCTGTTGATATTCTGGACTATTTTCGACTCTTGAAGATATGGTCTCATAAGATTGTGGGCCTGGAAGGTTGGAAATCATGCTTGGTATTTACAGTTTAGAGGATTAATTATGCTTTATGATATTAAAAATATTTTAAGGCAATAACATCCTTAACAAATATGAAGAAATTTTACCTTGGGTTTGTATTTTATTGTGAAGAAAATATTTGGCAAAAGAGTATCGGGTCCCAATGAGCAGTAGAAAGTGACGACTCCAGCCACAAATGACCAAAAGATCATTAAAATATGAAGATACCTTGTTAAAAAAAAAAAAAATGAAGACAAGTATAAACAAAATATGCAAAAACTATTAATTCCATTTTTCTTAAATAGCATTATTACTTTCTTGAGCAAATTCACTAAATGCAACATGAACATTTCAAAATGTTATAGATCAGAACAGTGAGATGGTACAGTGAACAGAGTATGAGCCCTGCAGTTGGGAGAATCTGAGTTCAAATGACCTCAGACTTTTAGCAACTGTGTGATCCTGATCCTGATCAAGACACTAAAACCAGCTTGTCTCCAATGAATAAATTTATTTAGATTTAAATTTAAAAATAATAAATAATTTAAATAAATTTAATAAATTTAAAAGAAATGTCGTATATCTATTTCAAAAGGAAAAAATTAAATATCAAATAAGTTTTTCAAAAAACAGCTATTTATAACGACTCTATGAGATCTTTGGAAGAAAATCTGACTAAAATAGATTTAGTCTTCTTTTTACTCATTTTCCACAACACACATTCACAGTGCCTTATGTAAGGTAAAATAGTGGTATTAGAGGTCAAAGTAAAATAAGTTCAGTTCCCTCATTTTTCCAAATAAGTAAATTGAGGGCCACAGATGATGAATGAGGGCCACATAAAGATAAAGAGAGGATGAAGATCAGATTTAAACTCAAGACCTCTGACACAAGATCCAACTCCATTTAAACTACTTAAAGGAATGTTTGTTAAACTGAATTCACAACTATTCATCATCAAAAAATCAAAGCATTAGCTGTAATTATCTCTTAGTAATGGCTAAGATAAGACTATTAACTGCTTTACCATTTCAAGTACTTTTATATCTATATAAAAAGTTTTCTTTCAAATCCCAGATTTTAAAAAATTTAAAGTAAAAAAACTTTAAGACAAAAACATTTTCTTTAGAACTTTTCAGGCAACTACTTCATTTTTTAAGGTTAGAATGTAAATCTTGGCATACCTATTAATATTTCTTTTTTAATCAACAGTACAATAACAGTAATGGGATTGTTCAAATATTCTGTTAATGACTTCATTTTGGAAACTAGTGGATAATCACTGCAAATTAATAGTTTTACAGTATATAAACAGTACTCAAAAGAATTATCAACCATTATCAAAGAAATTCCAACTCCCCAATTATTATTAGAGAAATTCTCTTATTGGAGAAATATCAAAATATCTCTGCAACTTTACTTCATCCTTAGCAATTTAGTTAAGACAAAACAGAAAAGCTGTCAATGCTCTGCACTTTTTTTTTTTTTTGGGGGGGGGGGGAGACAATTAGGGTTAAGTGACTTGCCCAGAGTCATACAACTAGGAAGTATTAAGTATCTGAGATCACATTTGAACTCAGGTCCTCCTAACTTCAGGACTGGTGCTCTATCCACTGAGTCACCTAGCTGTCCCTATGCTCGGCACTTTTAGTGGAGCTTCACACTGATTCAATCATTCTGTTACAAATAAGAGAAAAAAGTGACAAAATGTCCATATCAAAGCCAGATTCTATTAACAGGGATATGTCAGAAGACAGTTAATGATAGGAAGAAAAACCTCATGTACACCAAAATAGGGAGGAAAGAAGGAAGGGAGGGAGGGAGGAAGAAAAAAAAAAGGGAAAGGGAAAAAAATCTATATTTAATTCTACAACAAATAAGTCTGTGAGCTACCTATTTAACATACCAGGTTTCTATTTTTTCATCTGTGAAGTGAAGGGGTTAAACTAGACAAACCTTGAAGCTTCAGATCAGTAGTTCTTGATCTTTACTTTTATGTTACAGATCCCTTTGATCCTCTGGTGAAATCTATGGGCCACTTCTTACAATAATGTTTTTAAATGCACAAAATAAAAATCATAGGATTACAAAGGAAATCAATTATATTGAAATAGAGGTATCAAAAAATTCATTTAAAAACAATTTCTCAGACCCCAGATTAAGAATCCTTACTCCATATATATGGCACCAACACAAAAAAATGACCAAATATTAGGGTATAAAAACTGTGCTCACAATCAAATGCAGAAAGGCTGAAATAGCAAATGCATCCTTTTCAAATCATGATATAATATGTGTAATCCACACATGGATTACACATGGAAGGGCCATGGAAAAAATAGAGCAAAAATTAATTAGAAACAAAATAATCTAATTCTAAAGAATGGGTGGGTCAAAACAACAAATCATAGAATCAATAATTTCATCCAAGACAATGACAACAATGAGACAAAATAACAAAATTTATGAGATGCAGCCAAAGTATTTCATAGCGGAAATTTTATATCACTAGATGGTTACATGAAAAAAAGAGAAAGAAAAGGTCAATGAATTGGGCATACAACTAAAAAAATTATAAAGAGAACAAATTAAAAACTCCCAAATAAACACCAAATTTGAAATTCTGAAAATTAAAGGAGAAATAAATAAAATTGAAAGAAAACTATGGAACAAAATTAAGGATTTTTTTTTTTGGAAAAAAATCAACAAAATAGATAAATCTTTGGTTAATTTCATTAGAAAAAGTTAAGAAAATCATATTATCAGTAACAAAAACGAAAAGGGTGAACTTACTATCAATGAAGAGAAAATTAAAGCAATAATTAGGAGCTATTTTGCCCAATCATATGCTAATAATCTGATAATCAAAGTGAAAAGGATGAATACTTAGAAAAATATAAATGGCCCAGATTAAAAGATGAAGAAATAAAGAATTCCATATTAGACAAAGGAATTGAACAAGACATTAATGAATTCCCTAAGAAAAAATCCCTAGGGCTAGATGGATTTACAAGCGAATTCTACCAAACATTTAAAGAACAATTATTTCGAATACCATATAAACTATTTAGAAAAATGGGGGAAGTGATCCTACTAAATTACTTATGACACAGATATGGTGCTGATACCTAAAAGCCAGGAAAGGCCAAAACAGAAAAAAAATTACAGACTAATTAATAATGGTATTAATAGAAAAATCTTAAATAACATTTTAGCAAAGAGATTACAGCAATTTATCAGCAGGATTATACATTATGACCAAGTTGGATTTAAACCAGGTATCAGAGCTGGTTCAGTATTAGCTAAACTATCAGCATAATTGACCATATCAATAACCAAACTAACAGAAATCATATGATTATCTCTATAGATGCAGAAAAAGAATTTGACAAAATATAACACCCATTTCATATTAAAACACTAGAGAGCAAAGGAATAAATGTAGTTTTCTTTAAAATAAGTAACATCTATCTAAAACCATCAGCAAGCAACATAAATAATGGAGATAAACAAGAATCATTCCGAATAAGATCAGGAGTGAAACAAGGTTGCCCACCATCACCCTTACTATTCAAGGAATTACAGTAGGTAATGAGAAAACAACACTGTTGCTCTTTGCAGACGATATGATGGTATATTTAGAGAATCTTAGAGAATAAACTAAAAACCACTGGAAACAACAATTTTAGCAAAGTTGCAGGATAAAAAATAAACCCACACAAATCATAGGCATTTCTATATGATATCAACAAAGTCCAGCAGCAAGAGAAATAAAGAGAAATCCCATTTAAATTACGTGTAGATAATATAAAATATTTGGAGTCTATCTGCCATAGCAAAGTCAGGAACTATATGCACACAATTACAAAACACTTTCCACACAAATAAAATCAGATCTAATCAAATGGAAAAATATCAAGTGCTCATGGGTAGACAAAGCTAAAATAATGACAATTCTATCTAAATTAGTGTACTTACTCAGTGCCATACCAAACTGCCAATAAATTTTATAGAGCTAGAAAAAATAATAATTAAGTTCATCTGGAAGTACAAAAGGTCAAGAATTTCAAGGGAATTAATGGAAAAAAAAAAAAAAAGTAAATGAAGGTGGCCTAGTTGGACCAGATCTAAAACTGTATTATAAAGCAGTAGTCATCAATACTATTTGGCACTGGCTAAGAACCAAGAATAGCTAATGCATTGTTGATGGAATTGTGAACTAATCCAACTATTTTGGAGAGCAATTTGGAACAATGCTCAAAAGACTATCAAACTGTGCATACCCTTTGATCCAGCAGTGTTTTTACTGGCTTATCCCAAAGAAATCTTAAAGGAGGGAAAGGGACCTGTATATGTAAAAATGTTTGTGGTGGTTCAGTGGCAAGAAATTGGAAACTGAGTGAATACCTCAGTTGGGGAATGGCTGAATAAGTTATGGTATATGAATGTTATGGAATATTATTGTTATATAAGAAGTGATCAGGAGGATGATTTCAGAGAGGCCTGGAGAGACTTACAGGAACTGATGCTGAGTGAAAAGAACAGAATCAGGACATCATTGTACATGGCAAAAGCAAGATTATATGATAATCATTTCTAATGGACATGATACTTTCTCAATAATGAGATGATTCAGGATAGTTCCAATGATCTTATGATGATGACAGCCATCTACACACAGAGAGAAGACTGTGGGGTCTGAGTATGGATCATAACATGGAATTTTATTTCTTTTACTGTTTGCTTACATTTTGTTTTCTTTCTCATTTTTCTTCCTTTTTGATCAGATTTTTCTTATGCATCAGGATAATTGTATAAATATGTATGTCTATATTTGATTTACATATATTTTTACTGTTTTTAACATATACTGGATTACTTGTCCATTTAGGGAAGGGGATGGGGGTGAGAGGAATTGGAACACAAGGTTTTTATAAGAGTCAATGTTGAAAAATTCTTCTTGCATAGGTTTTGAAAATAAAAAGCTTCAATACAAAAAAGAAATAAGAGTTGTTGATTAGTGGAATAGGTTAGGTTCACAAGACACAATAGTGAATGAATATAATAAGCTAGAGTTTGATAAACCCAGAGTCCAGCTTCTGAGATAAGAATTCATTATTTGACAAAAATTGCTGGCTACACTGGAAAACAGTATGGTAGAAACTAGGCACTGATCAACATCTAACCCCCCATACCACAATAAGGCTGAAATGGATTCATAATTTAGACATAAAAGGTGATAATATAAACAAATTAGGAGAAGAAGAGATAGTCTACCTCTCAGATCTGTTGAGAAGGGAAGAATTTATGGCCAAAAAGAACTAGAACATTATGAAATGCAAAATGGATAATTTTGATTAAAGTTTTTCCACAACCAAAACCAATGCAAACAAGATTAGAAAGGAAGCAGAAAACTAGGGGGGAAAATTTACATTAAGATTTCCGATAAAAGTCTCATTTCTAAAATGTATACAGAACTGACTCCCCAACTGATAAATGGTCAAAGGATATGAACAATTTTCAAATAAAGAAATTCAAGCCATTTCTAATGAAAAAATTCTCTAAATCACTATTGATTAGAGAAATGCAAATAAAGAAATCTCTGAAGTACCCCTTCACACCTCTCAGATTGGCTAAAATGGTAGGAAAAGATAATGATAACTGTTGGAAAGGATGTGGGAAAACTGGGATACTAATACACTGTTGGATTTGTGAACTGAGTCAAGCATTCCAGAGAGCAATTTGGAACTATATCCAAAGGGCGGTAAAACAGTACATGCCCTTTGATCAAGCAGCGTCTCTACAGGGTCTATATCCCAAGGAGAGTATAAAAAAAGGGAAAAGAAGCCACATGTACAAAAATGTTTGTAGCAGCCCTTTTTGTAATGGCAAAGAACTGGAAACTGAGTGGATGCTCACCAGTTGGGAAATGGCTGAATAAGTTATAGTATATTAATGTAATGGAATATTATTGTTCTATATGAAATGATGAGCAGACTAATTTCAGAAAAGCCTGAAAAGACTTATATGAACTGATGCTAAGTGATGTGAGTAGAACTAAGAGAACATTTTACACAACAAGAAGATGATCAATTGTGATAAATCTGATTATTTTCAACAAAGAGGTGATTCAAAGCAATTCCAATAGACTTTTGACGGAAAAGCCATCTGCATACAGAGAGAAAAATATGAGGATTGAATGTGGCTCAAAGCACAGTATTTTCACTTTTTTGATGTTGTTGCATTTACTTGTGGTTTTTTTTCTTTCTCATTCTTTTCCCTTTTGATCTGATTTTTCTTGTGCAGCATGACGAATATATAAACATGTTTAGAAGAAATGCACATGTTTAACCTATATCGGACTGCTTGCTGTTTTGGAGGGGGGAAGGGGGGAGTAGAGAGAGAAAAACTTGGAACACAAGGTTTTACAAAGATGAATGTTGAAAACTACTTTTGCCTGTATGTGGAAAAATAAGATACTACTAAAAAACAACAATAAAAAGTTAGACAAGATGTGAGTTTGAATCCCGCCCTTCTACCAAAAAAGAACTCCTGTTCCAATTTTATAATTCTAATATTCCTTTTATAGTGATGGTTTTGAAACCATTCTGCTTTTTGTGGGGAGGGTAATTTATCAAGCTAGAAATATCAGTTTGTTTTTACTCCATTTCCAATCAAAATTATTTCTCTAACCAAAATAATACAAGAATGTCCCATTTCCTTTCTTTTCCTTCCTTAAAGAACAAATGTAAAACCACAGTTAAAATTCCAGCCTTTATTTTATAGGAAATTTATTATTACTACTAAGTGAATTATCCTATTTCAAGGTACAATCTGGATGTACTCAAAAATTAGTTTTGTAAAAGCAAATCAGTTACAAATGTAATTTTGGCTATCAGTTTTGTATTAAAATCTATCATCTCTTTAATATGAGTGTCATATATACTTTTCTCTATTAATTTTTTTAAGATTGTAAATTTCTATATGCTCCAAATCATTATTAATCAGAGAAATGCAAATTAAGACAACTCTGAGATACCACTACACACCTGTCAGATTGGCTAAAATGACAGGGAAAAATAATGGGGAATGTTGGAGGGGATGTGGGAAAACAGGGACACTGATACATTGTTGGTGGAATTGTGAACACATCCAGCCATTCTGGAGAGCAGTTTGGAACTATGCTCAAAAAGTTATCAAGCTGTGCATACCCTTTGATCCAGCAGTGTTTCTACTGGGCTTATACCCCAAAGAGATACTAAAGAAAGGAAAGGGACCTGTATGTGCCAAAATGTTTGTGGCAGCCCTGTTTGTAGTGGCTAGAAGCTGGAAAATGAAAGGATGTCCATCAATTGGAGAATGGTTGAGTAAATTGTAGTATATGAACGTTATGGAATATTATTGTTCTGTAAGGAACGACCAGCAGGATGAATACAGAGAGGACTGGCAAGACTTACATGAACTGATGCTGAGTGAAATGAGCAGAACCAGGAGATCATTATATACCTCAACAACAATACTGTTTGAGGATGTATTCTGATGGAAGTGGACCTCTTTGATAAAGAGAGCCTTAATTGATCAAAGATGGACAGAAGCAGCTACACCCAGAGAAAGAACACTGGAAATGAATATAAACTGCTTGCATTTATGTTTTTCCTCCCGGGTTATTTATACCTTCTGAATTCAATTCTCCCTGTACAACAAGAAAACTGTTTGGTTCTGCACACATATATTGTATCTAGGATATACTGCAACCCATTCAACATGTAAAGGACTCTTGCCATTTGGGGGAAGGGGTGGAGGGAGAGAGGGGAAAAATCGGAACAGAAATGAATGCAAGGGATAATGCTGTAAAAAATTACCCTGGCATGCGTTCTGTCAATAAAAAATTATTAAAATAAAAAAAAAAAAAAAAGATTGTAAATTTCTAAAAAGGTAGGAACACTCTAAAAAATTCAGAGGATTATCAGTCATCAACTACAATATTCTGATTCTTCTCTAACTAAAAATAACAAAACACTGACTTCTCCTTTTACTCACAAGAAAAAATCCAACCTCTTTAGCTTCATAGATCCTACAAGATTTGCCTATAACCTACTTTTTCAGCTTTATCTCTTATTTCTCTCTTAAATGAAATCCAACACGACAGTTCCTATGGGAATATTATTGTGTTAGATTTTTCTATTTGTTTGCCCTAGCTTTTCTATACCCCTAGGAAGCGCCTCTTTCTAAATTCTACCTCTCAGAAATCCTGACTTCAAGAGTCAGTTCAGAAGCTGTCTTTGATTGGAGGGGAAGACAGGGAAGAGCAAGTAGGAAATGTAGCTATCCTGTCATTCCAGCTTCTAGTGCCTTGCTCACTAATATTATATACTCTTATTTGTTGAGGACTTATGTGTCATGCAATGTGCTAAGTGCTAGGGACACAAAGAGAAAAAGCTAGATATTCACTGCTCAAGGAATTTACTCTCAAACCAGGGTTCAGCTGATGGGAGAATGGACAAGGGAGAAAAGAGAGAAGGAAACAAGCACATTTTTAAAGCATCTACTATGTGTCAAGCACTATGTTAAATGCTTCATAAATATCTCATTGATCTTCACAACTCAATGAGATAGGTACTATTTTGATAATTTTACCATTTGAGAAAACTGATAAACAATATGTCAGTGACTTACCTTCTTAGGCAAGGCAAAGATAAAAAAGAAAGGTTTGGAAGACAGAATTTGGGTCTGAAAATAAAGTAGAACTGCATGGGGGGAGGAAGGGAGGGGAGAGGGGGAGGTTACAAACACACCAAAATTATTTATAGGAATATTTTTACAGAAAGAAGAATTCACAAGTATGGAACACTGTATATAACATTAGATTTTTTGTTTTGATGTGATGATTTTTATTGGAATTTATTTCTCCATCTTTTTTTTTCTTAGGAAAACTGCTTTAAGAAATGGCAAAATGGAAGGAAAAAAGAAGAGGAGAATACAAGGAAATTTAGTCAATGTAAAAAACAAAAGACATCAATAAAAATCTATTTAAAAACAAAACACAAAAAGGATTTAAATTCCTTGAGGTCAGCAACTAATTTTCCATCTTTTTTGTATCCCTAACACTTAACACAGTGCCTAAAACAGCAAATAATTTAATGAATGTTTGTTATTTAACAGACTGGTCACAGGAATCCTCTACTCAAGCCAAACTGTTTTCAATTATTGTTCTCCCAATCTTCCTGCTTCTAGATAATGACTATGTCCCCACCTCCTCCTAATTTATTCAATAATAGTTACTAAATACCTCCTATTTTGCCAAGCACAGTTTAGCTAGCAGTAGAGTTGGGTCAATGAGTGCTCCCTGAACTTTCAACCTGGCTGATTGGAAAACCCAGTCTCAAAACAACACCCTACCCAAAAAAAGTATTTAATCAAAGAAATTACATTAGCAAAGTTTCAGATTTGTACTTTAGATTAATCTTGCAGCAGTATGAAGTATGGATTGGAGATGGAAATGAAAAAAGATCAGTTGGAAGGTTACTCATATCAGCCTAGGCAAGATGTTATAACGACGTACAAAAGTACAGCAGAAATGAAAAGGAAGAGAGATGTTAGAGAGATAACCCTGGAGACAGAATACAAATAACTTAGCAGGGACAAATAGATGGAGCACCAGTCCTGAAGATTAAATCTGACTTCAGACTATGAAGTCTGTGTATCCCTGGGCAAGTCACTTTACCCCAACTTAGGTAAGAAGGAAGGAAGGGAGGGAGGGAGGGAGGGAGGGAGGAAAGGAGAAAGGAAGGAAGGAAGAGAAGAAGGAAGAAAGGGAGGAAAAGAGGGGGGGAGGGAAGGGAAGAACAAGCAAGAGAATGGGGAAGGAAGGGAGAAAGAAGGGGGCAAGAGAGGGACTTAGCAATACTTATATATAAAAGTTAAAAAGGGAGAAATCAAAGATTACTCATATGCAAATGAAAGAAGGATATGATCAGCAACACAAACAAGGAAGTCAAGTGGAAAGGAGTGTTAAAGAGAATGAAGCTAAATTTACTTTAGGCTACTGGAGGACTTGAGGAATTCTACATAATTGTCCAATAACAGGCAGTCAGATTTGAAATTAGGCTAGGAGATAGAGTTGGAAGCTCTCTGCATATAGACTGCACAGGTGATAGCTGAAGCTATTTAGATGAAACTCCTAAAGAAAGGAGAAGGGAAGGAGTGAAGGTGATAAGAACAGAGCCTACGTTTCAGGAGCAAGAGAAGGTCCAAGAAAAAAAAAGGAGATCCAACAAAGTGTCTTCCCTAGGACATGGAAGACAAAGGAAGGCATATTATTTCATATCAAATACTGTGGAGAAAGAAAACTGAGGTAATTGGTAACCGTCAGGAGAGTGGTTTCAGTAGCAAAAGTAGTTCCAGTAGAGTAGTAGAAAAGATAATCTTCCTAAAGGAAAATGAGGTGGGAGTAAGGAGAAAGGAAAGAGGAGGAAGAAAGGAGGAGGAGAAGGGAGTAGCTTAAAGAAAAAGTATTAGATTAAAAGGATGAATGTTTTAAGAAGTTTGGCCAATTTTGAAGGCACAGGAAAAGAAACCAAGATGGATGGAAAGATGAGGATTTAAGAGAAAATTACTAACTGATGAACTAAACTTTTAGGGTTCTGAAGTAATAGGATCAAGGGCAAAGATAAATTCAAATTGACAAGGAAGAGGTTTTTAAGGCAAAACTCAAATCCTACCTCCCCTGAAAGATGTCACATTTCCTCACCTATAAAATGAAGATACCTACATTTTATAGAGTTGCTATGAGGAAAGCACTTTGTAAACCTCAAAAGAACTAAGTAACAGTAAGCTATTATTATTGACTCACCACATCTTTTCTATACTCTTCAAAGTGACATTTAAAATCTGTCCTGTTTTGTCTTGCTGCTATCTTATCTCCCTAAGAAAATTAAGTTATTGGAGGCTAAGGAACCAAATACATTTATTATATTTTCCACCAATTTCAAGCATAAAGTAGACATTAATAGATACTCCTCGATTTAATATAGTTGCTTTCTATAGTTTCCTTTTCAATTTAATAAGATGTAGAACAAAGATACTCATGGAAACTTTTTTATAAGAGATCACAAAATAAGGAATGACATGAATGATGACCCAGAAAAGGAAATCTTGAGAAAAGATAAGTAGACATGTAAGAGAACTATGAGAAAGCAATGTAACAAAACTTCAAAAAGGGAGAGAATATCCGGAAGAGGGTGGTCAAAAGTGTCAATGTTATAGAGGGATCAATATAAATAAGGACTAAAAAAGTCACTGGATTTCATAATTAAGGGATCACTGGTAACTTTTGAAGATAGTTTCAGTTAGATGATGAAGTTGGAAGTCAGCATGTAAGGAGCTGAGAAGTAGGTGAGAAGAGAGTAAGTAAAATTAAAATAAATAATTCTTTCTACAACTTTACCCATGGAAGTTGGAACCATTAGATTAATAATTTAGGGTAGGATAGGGTGAAGTGAGGGATTGGTTTTCTTTTTTAAAGACATGTTAACAAGGAAGGAGCCAATAGAGAGAGAATGAAGATTAACAAAATATATGAAAGAATTGGAAGCAAAATAGAATTCTATTGATTGGAGAATAGCTAAAGAAACTGTGGTATATGATTGTAATAAAATACTATGCTAGATGAAATGACTTCTAATACAATTAATATAGAGAATCATGAAAAAATTAACAAGACTTAATGGATTATGAAGTATGCAGACTCAAGAAACAATATACACAATAATAACAATGGAAAGAACAAAATCAAAAGTGAATGCCACACAATTAAAAAGAATGAACATGGCCCCAAAGACAAAATAAAACACAACTCCATCCCATTCTTTTGTAGGTTAGGAGATTCACAGGCATGCTATATTCATACTTTTTCACCACTGTGACAAGTTTTGCTTATTAACTGTTTCTTTCCCTTTTTCTTTAAAAACATGTGCTTTATCAGATGAGTTTAAAGAAAGGGAAAGCTTGAAACAAATTCAGTAAGAAATGTGAAGATTATCTAAGAGTACAAGAATTATTTTTGGACAAAGACCTGCCTATTCCATAAGATCAAAGAGTTTGTGTGAATTGTCTAACTATTTTGGAGACACCCTGTTTCCAAGGCTCAACCCAGCAAACAAGCTGTGCCCTGAGCTTGGTATAACAACAATCCTTTGTGCTCTAAATGATCTCACTCACTGGGAAAGTATATTACTTTGTCCAGTACTAGGGGAGGGATTTATGATTTTAGTTCCTAATTCCCAGGGACCAGGGAGTCAACATCTATCATATCTCTTGCTCAAATATAAATAGTTCTATATGGTATTCAAAGACCTTCATAACCTACTCCCTCTCCTCCTCCCCATACCCTAATCTTTCCAGTTTTCTTATATCTTGCTACCCGAGAATCTTTGATCTACTGAATTTTACTTCATATTTAAAGCCCTACCTAGGTTTCCAGAATCAAAGGACATTACTCTCACCATACACTCTGTAATCTGGCGAAACTGGCCTTCTGTTTCTCGCTAAGGAAACTATGATAATCTGTCTCTATTCAGTCTATCTCCCATACCTGGAATGGACTCCCTCCTTACCTCAAATACCCTTCTTTTTTTTTTTTTTTGGGGGGGGGGGAAGGGAAGAAGGGGTAGGGCAATTGGGGTTAAGTGTCCTTATTTCTTAAAGATTCAGTTTCACCATCACTTTCTCCTTGAAATCTTTCCTGATCCCCCATTCCTGGAATTATCTAATTCATCTTTTAAAGTCCCAACAAAAAACCCACCTTCTGATTCCTCCCTTTCCTGATTCTCCCTTTAATGCTAATGATGTCTTCCCTCTCTTGATAATCTCCAATTTAGCTTGTCAGTATCTTGTTTAGACATAGTTGTTGCATGTTATTTCCTTTATTAGATTATGAGCTTCTTAACAGCAAAAACAGTATTTGTCTATGTGTTCCCAGCACTTAACACTGTGCCTGGAACACAGTAAATATTCAGTGACTCACCTCAATCCCTACTTTGCAAAATAGGTTTTATACATCTGATTTGTTCACTTCATATTTTCAAGACATACAACACAAAAACACACATATATGTCTATATATATAGACATAGGCTTGTCTAGCAGATGAATGTAGGTCTTTGCAACTGAGATTGTTTTGTTCTTTGGCACCATGAAGGTGCCCGATGGGGAAGAGGAAAGTGGGTGGATAAGGGCATTTAATTAATTCCATACAATGTGTAAGAAAGCATGAATTTAAATCAGTCTGAAAAGATGGTTGAAGCCAGATTATGAAAAGCTTTAAAAGCCAGAAGAGTTTATATTTGATACTACAAGAGGTAGCCATTGATACTTTTTGAGGTTGTTACAAAATCAGATCCATTTCTAGAAATGTCAAACTGACAGTCATATATAAAATGGACTAGAGAGAAAGAAAATGGAATTACAGAGACAAATCAGGAAGCAATAGCAATGGTCCACATGATTAGTGATATAGGCCCAAATTAAAATGTGAGCTGGATGAGTGATAAGAGGAGGATGGATTCCAAAGATATGGTGAAAAATACGAATCTAGATTAACCCCTAGAGTATGAATTTATGAATCTAGAAGAACAATGCAACCTTGAACAGAAATAGGGAAGTTATAAAGGCAGAGAGAAACAGGAATTATAGACCAATTAGCAAGTTAAGATTCAGAGTTTCTGAGCAAAGGAGGTTTTTAAAACTATTTCAAGTTTGAGATGTCTATGGAACATTTAGTTAGGAATATCTAAATAAATTAGTCAAGAAACAGAGAGCAAAATATCTAAATAGTCAAGAAACAGAGAGCACCTTGAGCCAAGCAGGATGAGGACAACTAAGATCCAGCAATAGTGAGTGAAAAATAGCTAGCCAAACAAGAACTCAGCATTTTGATCTTAAGAGGTATCCTGACATACTAGTCAGAAATTAGGAAAAGCCGGGTTCAGATCTAACATGTTCCAGCTGTAACTTCCGATCTTTCTCATCTAAAAATTAGAGATAACTATATAGAAGCTATTTCCCTGTGTTACAGGAAGCCTTAACTGTGACAAAGTACGTAAAATGCTTTTGCACTCTAAAAGTTATTTAACTGTCAACTAGTTAACGTCTAGCCAGATGATTAAAAATACATGCCAATAAAAAAAATATGTTTAAGTTGGACCTAAAAAACCGTTTATTTTTCAAAAAAAAAAAAAAAAACTGGAGCCAGAAAGGTTGTCACCCAAAAAGTAGTCTAGTAGCCTAACTCTTAAATCCTTAGCTCTTTCCCCAGAAATCACACGAGCATAGAATTTTTCTCCCTTAGGATAAATGAAGTACCACCAACATAAAGATTTTACTTTTTCAATCAACTTAGGTTGTTGGGAGGATTAATTCCACAGCGAGGCCACAAATTCGGTTCTCCGGGAGGACCAGGGCGATGGTTGAGGGCCAGCCAAGACAGATGCAAAGAGAAGGGTCTCGGATGTATCCAGGAAGACAAGGGTAGGACGTCGAATCCTGCAGTCTACTTAGCTGAAAGACAAGGAGCTTCCGCCACAGGGGGCAGAAGAGCTCAGAGACGCTCCAGAGGGTCGTCAGCATCTACTTCCCTGTCCCAAACTTGCCTCCACCCCAAGAACCGACGATGGCCGGGCCTCCAGACAGGTGACCAGCAGAGAGAAATGGGAAGACGGGGAGGCGGTGGGACTGGGCAGAGATTGGGAGGGCGGGGGGTGAAGGGAAGGAGCGCAGTTACCTGTTGAGGAGCAGGGAAGCGACGCAGAGGCACAGCAACAGGAAGCAGAAGAGCGGATATTGGCGACATATCTCTCGTCCTAAATCTAGTCGTAGTCGCTGCTTCAGCTTCTCCCCCGTCGCCCTCACCCACGGAACCATATCGGCTAAGACTGCACGACGTGTCTACCGGAATGCGGCCTCCATCAACCCTTCTACTCCACCCTTCAAGCGGCTGGCCCCGCAAGACCCACAGACGCACCGACGCCACCGTAGCTTCAGCGCGGCCCGGCCCCGCCCCGCGTGTGTCTCCAGGGGGCTCCCGGGACGCATGCGCAGCAATCTTTACGAGGGTACTTTTTCCGGGCTCCACCTCACAGAAAAACGTAACCTTCAGTAGTCACTGAATTTCAAGTCCAGAAGGTCTTGTCTCTCCTGTTTCCCCAGCCCGGGACGGGGGGCGGGGACCCTCCCTCCCTCAATCCAAAAGCATATTTGACCCCGTCAAAAATGACCGCTGCCGTTATCTATTCATCAGATGAAGGTCTCCAGTGAGGGGCCAATTCCATCAAGATCCAATTTCTTCAAGAGAAGCCAAAATGCGGAGTACCGGCCTGTCCACTAGGGAAAAAAAGGCCGAGGCCATAACAAAAGTGGAGTGGCCGGAGGGCTGCTAGCCGCGGTGCCTATCGGGACCTGTAGTTTCCCAAGTGCGACGCTGACCATACACTTCTTCCTGATCCCAGGGCATGTATGGGGGGAGGGGACGGTTTGGATCCAGGAGCGGGCTAAGGAGGAAGCGGGATTCTTGAAATCGCATAATTAAACTAAAATCGGGTCTCTGCCTACTAAAAGTAGGAGCAGCACTGAATTTTTAGGATTGTGGATGGAACCCGTTGTGGGGGAGGGGAGTCTCCCGACGTAGTTCCATAAACTGTCTCCTGGTTGGGAGAGGAACTGCGAGAGGATGGGAATGGGCTTTGGAACTCGATTTTACCTCCAGTCCCTGATAAAGTGAAAAAAAAAAATAATAATCTGGGTAACGTTCGATAAACGTTTAATTTTGTCATCTAATGTATTGGTACAAAGTTTCAATCCACACCAAACTAACCTTCATAAGGTATAAAATGTAAAACGTGGGCCAATCACCTGGTGGTGGGCAATTAGGGGCTACAATGCCACCCATAGGATGGTTTGTATTATAAAACTTCCTCCCCGTTGGCTGTTTCATCTGAAGGATCTAGAGAAGATGGTCGAGCATACAGGATGGTAAAACATGGGAGTTTGCAGTCAAGTAAGGATGGAATACCCACATCAAAAACAATAACAGAATCCAAGTGTAGAAGGTTTAAGCAGGAGTTCCATAACAAAATTACCAAAGGATTCAACCTAAACAGAAAGATCACTTTAGTTTATTAAAGCAGGTTACTTTTATTCGATTATGGCTCCTCCACTGTTTGGCTATTTTAATTAATAGACTCAGCTAAAGGCAATAAAAGTTTTGGTCACCACTTAAAATAGTAAAGAAAAAAATGACTAAAAATTTATCCAGTTAGTCCATGAACATTATTTTAACATATTCTTCCTTACAAAGCACTCACCTTGGGAAAGAAAAGTACTAATAATGCCATTATGAGCAGTAGTAGTTCAAACATTTTTGTAATTTGTCCAGAACAGTAGGTCATTGTTTCTGTGGCTGCTATACACACCAAAAACAAAACAAAACAAAAAAAAAAAAACAACCTTTGAACAGCATGATGGTCCTGTACAGTCCACCACATGGATCAACTTTTGATGACTAGCTTTAAACAATCAACTCCATCCCCAACAGGAAGAATTGCTATCATTATTGATATTTGAAGAACTGCTGCAGACAGTTCCAAAAAGAATTGCAATAAGGAAATGAATAGTAGTATGCTTACCTATAATGGTATACCTTTGGAAGGAGTATTACTCATATGGATGAAAAATTCCTAAGTGAGTTGTTACTTTTACTACTGTTCTCATAATTCACATTTGTAGAGCATTTGTATTTTAACTAATTTATTCCTTGCAATAAAGTAGGTAAAATATCTTTTACTGGCCTGAAAAGTTTCTTAGTTTAGGTAAATTTTTTCATTTTATATCTACTAAAATCTTCACACTAGACTACCACTTTACAGCATTACTTGCTATTTTTTCATTATAATCCCCGCTATTAATCATGGATTTATTTAACTATTAAAAGTAATAGTTCTGTGTTTTTCTTCCCCTCTTAAGTTATTTAAATGACTGTAATAAAATTTAACATGAAGCTTTTTGGGATGGGGAGTTGTTTCCATATAAGTGATATATTAAAATGCATTTTCAAATAATTAAAAATATCAAAAGTCTATATAGTTTTTGGAAACATTTTACATCACTGTACTTATTAATAAGCAAAATTACTATCAAAATATACTACATACTTTTCTGGTAAGATGCAGCAAATCCAAAGTTACTTTTTGTTTTAAGGGATACACCTTATAATACGTCTTTCCTCATCTCTGATTTTATACAACATATGTAATGTCTCTACAAAATCTCATTCCATTTCTTCATTATGATAGAGGGTATTTATGTTTCTGTAAAGCCATATAAACAAAATTCTGCCATACTGGAAAGGAGGACAATGTAAGTAAGTTAAAAGTCATTCTGAGAAGCAATCTAGCCAAAACAAGAAGCTCATCTCCAAAAGACTGGCCCCGTGGTGTCAAACTGACAGTAGCAACCTATGAAATAAAGTACAAAATGGCTTTCAGTTCTTTGTGACTCTTTACATTCATGCAGTGATTATAGTAGAGTGGTAGAAAAGGAGACAGGGAAAACAAACAATCAGTTCATCTAAATACAATTATGTAGCTGTTAGTAATCAGTTAGAAAAACCCTAGAATGAGTGGATATAACTGAATCATGTCAATTTTAATTAACATTAACTATAAATGAAAACCACAAGACAAAAAGAAATCAGAATAAGAGGATGGCTCATGGATTCTCCTCAGAGAGACAAGAGTTGCTGTGACAGTTGGTTTTGCTGAGCTTTCAAAAGCAATTAAAAAATGTATGGCTTACTTCCTTATCTTGCACAATTCATAAACATCTCCAAATTAACAGCCACAAAGGTAATTGTAATTAATGAGGTCGAATAATTTGCCAAAAAACTGGACAAGATCCTCCATACATCAGTGTATACTAGTACACAACTTCAGTGCTAAAATGGGCTCAGGAAGAAATGTTGAAAAAAAAATTGGAAAAATTGTTTCCAAAGTAACAACACAAATCAAAAAAGTGTAAAAAGTTAACAGCTTCACAGCTTAAAAAAAAAATTGGGACAGTGGACCAAAAAAACTCACAAAAAGAAATTGTTTTGTGTATGTATAAATACGTAGAGACAGGAAAGTTGATTACTGATGTTGGAATAATTTTTTTATAAAATAAATTTTTATTGATAATTTTAGTTTTTTACATAGCCTACATTTTCCCTTGTATCCCTGTATTCCTTCCCCCTCCCAGGGGCCATCCCTTGTAACAAAGAATTTCTTTTTTTAAGAAAAAGAACGAGAGAAAAAAAAAATCAGTAAAACCAGTAAGAAGCATGTAAGAAAATCTGATGTTATAGGCAATATTGCACAGCTTTGGGAACCTATTTCTACAGGAGTAGCAGGTAAGTATCTTTTTTTCTTATGTTTTTAAGCTAAGCTTGTTTGTGATAACTTCAAAATAGTCAGTTTTAATGTTTTCTAATTATTGTTCCTTCCATTAACACTGTCATAGTCATTGTATATATAAGTTTTCCAGGCTGGGTGTATTAACTCTTTGAATCAGTTCATGTAAGTCTTGCCATATTTCTCTGTATTCATCATGCTCTTTAACAGCAAAATACTAGGTTACATTCAGTTACCATAGTTTAATCATTCCCCAGAAAAAAGATCTCTCAATGTTTCCAGTTTTTTGCTATCTCAAAAAAGTGCTGTCTTTTAGTGAGCCACCTCCTTAGGATTAAACCCTAGCAATTAAATCTCTGAATTAAGGATAGACACATTTGAGTCACTGCCTAATTCCAAGATGCTTTCCAGAATATTTACATTAATCTACTACCATTAGTGCATCTCTCTCTGAGTAATTTCTGAATAAGCTACTTGTATGCACTCAGGTATCCCAAAATATTAATTCCAGCCTGTAGTCAAAAAAAAAAAAAAAAAAAAAAGATAATAGATAAAATATAGACAACAACAAAGATCAACACTAGAAATTTTACTAGTCACTACAGCTGAGACCAAAAGAGCCTTGAAACAAACTAAGACAACATACATTTCATCTTCCTAAGGATACAGAGTATATTAAATATATGTAAAAGCTTACAGAAAAGAATGGTACAAGATTGCGGATACTTCCTCATAAAAAACTGAGAAGCAATAGAAAAAAAAGTTTACACACAAAACTTGAGAAATCATTCTAAAGGCATTTTAAGGAAGAAACTGGAAAGAAGGCAATGAATAGTTTCATGAAAAACTGATAAACTTTTCCCATCAGTGGAACCACCATACCCAGACTCAATAGCATAAATTTCTCATATACTATTTAAAGAAGCAGAAACGACACTAAAGAAAATAATTGAGAAAAGCAATTAGACTAACGTTTACACAAAAATCTTTATACAAGGTATAAATTGAGAATTGATTGATTCAAGATGTCATAAAGAGGACTTCAACCCCTTGAGAAAAAAAATACTGATGACTATAATATAAAAAACCAGCAACCAAAAAAATTGCAGTGAGACTGATGTGCTAATTTTTTATCTATAAAATCTTCTAAAAATAATCAAAATACACATGAGATCAACCTAAATGAAAATATTGAGAAATTAGCATTCTTTTTACAAAGGACATTTTGCAATAATTACCTTTTTCTACTCACAAAAAGATAGCATTTATATAGCACTTTAAAATTCCCAAAGTAGTTCACAAATAACTCAATTTATTTTCACCACAGCCTTGAGAGGTAGGTACTGTTATCAATATTTTACAAAAGAGGACATTGAGGTACAGTTAAGTAATGTCCCCCAAGATCACAGAGCTAACATCTAAGGTAACATCTGAACTCAAGTCTTCTCAATAACTCCAGCATGTTATCTACTTTGCTACCTGTTTTTGGGTTTGGTTTTTTTCTGAGGCAGTTGGGATTAAATGACTTGCCCAGGGTCACACAGCTAGGAAGTATTAAATGTCAGAGGTCAAATTTGAACTCGGGTCCGCCTAACTTCAGGGCTGGTGCTCTATCCATTGTGCCACCTAGTTGCCTCCCCTCCCTCTCCTTCCCCCCCCCCCAAGTGGTTTTTGACAAGATGTAGAGAACACAATATTCCACTGTGCTTGATATTTTGGACTACAAAAAAATTATTTGATATCAAGAAGATTTAGACAAAAAAGCTTTTTATGTATTTTCCATGTGTATACATACATATGTGACTGCACATGTGACCTTTTGTATAAATGTGTGTACATATACATACATATGTCTAAGAAGAGTACAATATTATGGATAGTACTTCCTCATAAAACATTTAAGAAGCACTAGAAAAGAAAACATTCTAAGAACATTTTAAGAAAGAAACTTGAATAGAAGACAATGAGTTGCTTAATGAAAAAGACATTGGCATTAAAGATATGCAAAACAAAATTTTCCCATAGTAACAGTACAATCAACATATCTAGACTCCACAATATAATCTCTGATGTGTTTACTATTTAAGGAAATAAAAACGGCACTAAAAAAATCAAATGTGGGGAAAGCAGTTAAGATTAGGATAAGTATGCATAGAGATCTACATAGAAGTGGCATAAATTTATACACACTAGTATTAACATACTTTGTGGTAGCAAAGACAGAAAACAAAGGAGCTGTCCAATTAATGTAGGACTGGCTAAATTATGCTGTATGAAAGGAATGGAAAATGATTGTGTTTTATAATGAATCCAGAGAAACAGGAAAAGAATGCAGAATACAAAATGATAACCATATAACTACAATAATGTAACTGAAAAGAATAGTAAAAACCAGCCATTCAGGTTAAATATAACAATCAATGTCAGAATGCACCTGTCTTAGTCACTTCAACAGGATTGGAAGGTTAATGCAGAACTTTGCATAGAGTCGGATGCAATCACTGTTAGCTGTGACTAAACTGTTTTTGTGTACTGTTTCTTTGCTACAAAGGAAAATTCTGGAAGCAGAGATAACAAGAAATGACTGATAAACAGTAAGTATAAATGAAACTTTAAACAAAAATTATGAATACTTAATTTTATAGAATATAATACCTTAGAGACTTCTCTGCCAAGATAATTATCACTGGACTCAACAAAGATTCAAAAAGAAAACCTTGATGACTCTGTGGTTATTAACAATGTAGTCACAAAACAGCAGTAAAAGACAGATTCCAAATGGAAGATGTTTTGTTGATTACTTAAAATCCCAGAAGCTCCTAATATCCATAATCAAGAATTTTACTTAACTCTCAACATAAGAAAAGCTAAGGGGAGATATAAATATATGTAAACGGATGTGCAGCCTCCGTTAGTTGTTTATTTGGTTATGTCTTATACACCAAAAGTAGTGAATGAATTGGAACATGAGTTCAAAGAACTGGGAGACTGCCTTTGGAAAACTGCAGAATGTTTATTATAGTTTCATGCCTCCCTCAGAAGCAAAAGCCAGTCTTACTTTCATTGATATTTTTGATAATGCTTTATGGCAGGGATTTAATAACACCCTAATCTTTAAACTATCATAAATCATGTAACAATAAAATGTGAAGCCTTTTATGGTTTGTCTCTAGTCATTCTCCAGATTTCTCCTTAAATGGAAATCCTTTCTTCACATCTATCCCGATATTTTATTAAAAGGAAAAATAATCTTGTTTACACTTAATAAACTTAATATTTTGATGGGGCTGACTTATGACATCAATTTAAAAAAATCAAGATGTTAAAGAGAATTGTGATTTGGGGGGAGGTCTGTATTCTTTTTTCGGGAGTGGGGAGAATGCATTCTGGGGAAATTAGCATAGTCTCAGAAGTCTTTTAACTTGGCTGCAGATGATGAAGTTCAGGCACAGGAAAGCATAATGGGCAGATTTTTGGGGGAGAATTTTTTGGATTGCAAAATTAATGGCTGCAATATGAGGCAGCCAAAAAAAAAAAAAAAAAAAAAAGCCAGTGGCATCTTGGGATGTTAAGAAAGGCATAGCTTCCAAGAATAAAGAGATGATATTTCTTATGTTTAGTTTTAGTAAGCCTAGTTTAAGAAGGACATTGAAAAGCTGGACTGTCTAAAAGAAAGGAACCAGGATGACTAAAGACCTTGGGTTTTTCACATGAAAATATAGGGCCTAGAAAGGATTCAGCAGAATAAGACAATTGCTTTATTTTATCAGCCATGAGCAATGGGCCAACTTAAGGCTATTATCAGGAAAAAAATATCCTCACAATAATAGAATGGGTAACCCCAAGATATGGTAGGTTTTCCCTCCTTGGAGATTCCTCCACAAGTGGAGGTCAGAACCATAACTAGTTGGATAATTATGGGGCACTTGTAAGGGTACAGAATTCCATGTGGGAGTGGTTAATAAGACTCTAAGAATTCCAGATTCTAAGAATAAGGAAAGTTTTTTATTGGCTTCTTCTAAGATTTGAGTCCTCTCCCATTTGAATTCTCTTTCCTCTGGACCTTATACTAAGTTAGCCCATATTACCAACTCCAAAACAAACTTTTCCTTATTCAAGTTGCTTCTGACCCTACTTTTTGGGGACTGAGTTTCCCACTCTGTCCCAAGCCTGCTTCTCCCTCACCACACACACACACACACACACACACACACAATCAACTAGAATGTGAGGAATTATTTTAGTTAGTATTTAAGTTTTTCCCTATATTATGCCCATTATCTGATATCACAGGATCACAGATTAAGAATTAAATGGGTCCTTAGCCCGATGTATTAATTAAAAATAAGCAAAATAAGACCCGGAAAAGGCAAGTAACTTATTCAAGGTTACACAGATTACCATAAAAAACTCAGGATTTGAATTCAGATTCATTAGCAAATTTCAGTCTTTCCACAATACCGTATCATTACATCTATCTTTACTTTCTGAGAAGAAATTTATAAAATATAAGTCTCACCTTAGAATAGATCTCCTACATTGATATTATACATATTTCCATTAGAGAAGCAAACAACTGACTGAATGCCAGAATATCTGAAATTCAAGTAAGGTGAATGAGAGAGAGCATGTTAGGCCAGCAATGACTAATATGCAAACAAGCAGTAAATGTCTCTTGAATAATGCCTATCTGAGCAAAGCAAAACTTTTGACTGTTAAATGTAGACTTTTATCTCCCTAAACACCAAAATGTTGTTATACAATATTCACTTTTTTAAAGTCATGATTATTAATAGCCATTATTTTTCTGTTCTGAAGCTAGATATGAGGTTTGGGGTTTTTGGAGGGTCCTGACCTGTTGCTTCTTTGATAAAGAGTTTTTATCTATCAACTCAGCAACTGCTTCATAATGTATTCTATTAAATGAATTACATTGGGACTGTTAAGTAACTTACCCAGGATGAGACTATCTGTGACAGATGAGTCTTTCCAATTCAAAGATCTAAGATGCTAAAGATACCACTTTGCCTCACGAAAATAGTAGTACATTTCAGAAAATGTAAAATCATTATGACTTAATGGTAATGCTAAGAGAAAGCTTTAATTTTTATATCTAAAAATTTTAAAGACAATATCTAATAGGTTTCCAGCACAAAAATTACAATTTCACCTCTAGTAATTTTAAAAATGCTTACAGAAAATTTCATGTTTATATTTCATTTAGCTAAAAAAAAGTAGCATTTCTTCTATAAGGTACAAAGACATTTATTGGCTTGATTCTCCTTTAAAGGAAAATACTAGACACAATGTAAAGCTACTATGTGTCTGTGTAAACAATAATATTCCCTCAACAACATATAGTTAGTTGTTGCCAGTTTATCCAGAGATCAGGAAGACTTGAATTTATCCATAATACTTAAAATGGCAGGTTGTATTAAAGACCACAAATTGCCAAACAATTATTGATATACACTGGTAATAGAAATTTGCTCATCTGAGAAATTTCCCAGTCATAAAATCAAAGGTCTGATCATTAAAAAAGAAACAAACACACACAAACCTCTTTGGGGTATCATAACTACAACTAAGCATGTTATAAAAATAAAAATTAACTACCACTAGTTTTGAAAATCAGAATTTAAAAACAGAATTCTGATAATTAAAAAAATTTAAGACGCTTAGATTGCTTGACTTTATTGTTATAGGGCAAAGAATTCAATTGCTTCCCTTTTACTCTAAAGTCAATAACACTTATGAATAATATTGTTTTTGTACTTTGGTAGTTTAAAGGGTTAGTGAGTGCTAGGAAAATTAAACTTAAATTTTTTTCTAAAGTTCCCCAGTCCTTGTGTTCAAGTACAATATATCAGAATATAAATGAGCAAAAAAAGGAAATCTTAAATGATGCATTTACAAAAACAACTTCATTTATCAAATCTAGGCTAATTTTTCACACCAAGATCATTTTTTTTAATAGAACCCAATGAATCACAAGACTATAACATACTTTGAAAGTTTTATTATCATAAAAATAAGTAGACTAAAACTGATTACTCAAGAGATTCTTTTGCAGGTATGTAAAAGAATATTAGCAAGAGGGAGAAGTTGGAAGCAAATTATCTAGTTAAGACCCCACAGAAAAAAAAGGGCCCAAAATTGTAATTTGCTTGGAGAGAAGGTATGAGTGGAATAGACATAGACAGGAATTAGTAATAATATCATAAGGGAGTATAAAGGCGATGAGTCAAATACAATTTGGATTGAGAAATTAGAAATACTTAAGTGACTAGAAGAACAGTATACAGATACTGAAAACTGCCTTTAAAAAAAAAATCTCATCTTCAATTTTTAAGATAGATCAGCACTGTTCAGTTGTATTTAGAATTACACAGGAGTCCAGATCCTAACTACAATACGAGATTATATTGTGAGGTAGTACATTGATTCTTTAGTGTCAAACCTGAAAATTTGGGATTGTGCTACATACAGTAATTTTACTGATAGATCTGCAATCTGAGATCCAAGTTTAAAATGCTGCTCTTCTGTTTACTAGTAATATGATCAAAACAAGTCCTTAATCTCAATGGACCTCACTGTCTAAAAATTAAGAGTTAAGAGTAGTAAGTGGCATAGCGGATAGAGTACTAGCCCCATCGTTAGGAGAACTGGAGTTCAAACTGGACTTCAGATGCAACACTTCTTAACTGTATAATTCTGGGCAAGTCACTTAATTGCCCCCCAAAATAAATAAAAGTGGAGAGAAGTGGAGTAGTACTAAATGATAATTTGAGGTCCCATCCATAAATAAAATTCTAAGTTTCTATATGTAATGTGACTAGGACATTTCCAGTAAAATTATACAAAATGACATAAGCTATCTAGGGATACTCTATTGCCCAAAATAGTGGCTAATAAAAAATTCACAAATATTTCTATATACACATATACATATATGTGTGTACACATACAGAACAAATTTTCAAAAAATTCAAGTATAAGAAGTATACACATGCTAATATGATATAGTGAATTAAAGGATTCATCAGTCTTTCAAAAAGCTAAATATCATTACACTAGGAATTTGTAAAGCACAGAAGTGCCAGTTAAATTTCTGGTTACCAACAGCAACAAAAAACTTCATTTTAAAACACATGTAAAACGGTTATCATAGGAACAGGTAACTAAGTGGTACAATGGATAGAGCACATTGGTGCTGGAGTTAGGAGAACCTCAGTTCAAATCTGGCTCAACAATGACTAGCTATGTAATCCTGGGCAAGTCACTTATAACCCCAAATGCTTTATCCCCTAAAAATTCCTTAAACATGGATATAATGAACATAGCAAATCAAGATACCAGCGAATATAATTATCACACTCATGTAATTACACTGCTAATCGTTGTATTCTAAAAATATATATATTTAAAAAAAAAAAAACTTTACCTAGATGTCTAAGGTACTTATCCAAGACCTTAATTACCAATCTGATGGCCATTTCTTAGTTTTCATCTTCCTACAGTTTTTCGAATTTTCTTGATTTAAGGTAAAAACTAAACTGTGCATAGCACTTTGACTTAAAAGATTCCACTGCTAAGTATATACACATGATTAATAACAAAAAAGGGTCCTATGTATAACAAAATATTTATAGCATAGCAAACAAAGTACATACCCATCAACTAGGGGATGAATGGCTAAATAAATTGCAATCCATGAATGGCAATAAATATAGATCCAGAAAAATATGGCAAGACTTCTATGAATTGATGCAAAATGAAGTAAAGAACTAACAAAATATACTAAATGACAATGTAAATGCAGAGACCAAAAAATTAAAACAAACACTATGGAATAATAAAGACCAACAGAGGCTCTGAAAAGAAGAGACATTTTACCTGGTTCTTGTAGAGGTTAGGGACTATGAGCATAGAAGATAAAGATACAGTAGAAAATACAGGTTACATAAAACCAAAGGTAGCAATAAAATTTTATTTAACATTAATGGAAGCAATCTAGAGAGCATACCCTGAAAACCAAGAGGCAATAGCAAAAATGATATGCATGAGGAGATTAAGTGAACCTCAAATGGAAAGTTGTTCAAAGCAAGGTATTTCAAAACATAAGAATGTGATGTCTCTATAGGAGGACAACAGATTAATCTAAATGCCTCATAAGAGAAAATATCTTTGGTAACAACTGAGCAAGGGGCACCATGGAAGTGTAGAAAAAGGGCTGAGGAAGGAATATAATCAAACACCTTAGAATAAGTTAAGGGAGAATTATGATGGAAAAGGATGACTCTCTGGCAGGATGTA
The DNA here is from genome assembly GCF_016432865.1 of Antechinus flavipes. Lineage (NCBI taxonomy): Eukaryota > Metazoa > Chordata > Mammalia > Dasyuromorphia > Dasyuridae > Antechinus > Antechinus flavipes. The sequence goes on from NC_067401.1 coordinate 256,913,430, forward strand.
AAAATCTTAGCAATTAAAGGAGTAGGTGGTTTACTCTTATCCTAATTAATATAATAACTTCCATGATATTTTAAGTTTACAAATTACCTTTCACAACTTTATAAGATAGGTAGTACAAGTTATACAAGTCAATAAATGGAGTCTGAATCTAAATTTCTTATTATGCATTAATACCCTACCACCAACCTACCTGGAAAGTAGCAAAGAATAAATCAGACCTTTCTCTTACAGTGGCATCTGTGAAGAAAATAGTAACTGGAGGAAAGCAAATTTCTCAAATAAGCTGTACTTGGGAAACTCTAAATGTTCTAAGGTAATAAATGGCATTTTAAAATTTTATGTACTTTACAGGTTATCTGACCATTAAGAAATAGATAAAATATAACTGACATTTAAAAATTAATCATTAATATGGCCAAAATAGTTGGCAATAAAATTCTGAAAAGGGGATGTATTTATATATTTCAAAATGTTATACATCTCTATAAACTCATGATAAAACTTAAGCCAAACTCTTGTGACATAATCCAAACTTCTTCCTGAATATTTTTTAAAACCTTATTCATATCTGATTTAAGTAGTTATGTGAAGCCTAAGTCAAGAGAACAGACTCTTCCCAGAATGTGTATACAAAAAGTTCAATTCCTTAGATTTTGATTTCAAGGTTAAGGAAGAGACATAGAAATGCAAAAAATAATCCACCAAGTTTTTGCAGTTAAATGTTAAAAAATTCATGAACTGAGCCAAAACCATCATCATAAAAATGATATAACATTCTGAAGCCCACACCAGTGGACCACTTCACACAATTAGAAATCAATGTATGGTCATACAAAAGAATTATTAATGAAAACTATCTTCCAATAGCACCATCAAGTTATGCAAAGGGATTTACACAGTACCTCATCTGATCTTCTCAATAATTGTTGTTTTAACAGGAGTATTTTAATAAGAGTGTTAAACTATGCTTCTGACCTGCTTTCTGGTCCTATTTCTCAGGATGCTTTTTCCTCTGTAATGATCGGCTTCGACAAATAATAGGTAAGTAACAATAGCACCAGGACTTAAATAGGACTAAATATTTGACAAGGCACTGTGTTCTATATACTTTTCAAATAGTATTTCATTTGAATATCACAACCCTTTGAGGTAGGTGCTGTTAATATCCCCATTTCAGGTGAGGAAACAATTGAGGTAGACAAAGTTATAGTGACTTTCCCAGAATCACAAAGCTAATGTGTCTGAGGTCAGATCCAAATTCGGGACCTCTTAACTATCCTTTAATTATCCAGAAATTATCTATCTATAAAGTCTCTGGAATTCCAAGATACTAGGATAAGTTTTAGATTTGTCAAAATTCTAGATTTAGCTTTTGATATATACTATCAATAATATATATTATCAATAGTTTATTGTGTTGTTTGTAATTAGTAGCATATGTAACAAAGTGTTTTTAATCCTCTAGGCAATTTACTCCTTTCACAAAAGGGCAGTGAAAGGTTCTCTGACTAAAAATTAACATAACCTTCTAGAGTTTCCTGATCTGTAAACAGTTTTTTTCTGGATTGAAAGGAAGGAAAATATTTTTTTCTTAACATATTCCTGTATTTCACTTATTCTACACAATAAAAATATAAATTTATGTTTTAAAGTATGTTGTGATTTTTCCAAACGAGGGCAATTTACACATGATATTTTTATAAAAGTTCAAATTATGTAACAATTAAGATTTTCTTATGACAACTGGATTGGGAGATACAGAAAATTCTAGTACAGGTTGAACTAAATGGTTTAGCAAGGGTACTTTCACAAAGATGAAATTTTGTTAACCTTGTTATATTTTTTTTTCCTAAGCATTTCCTCAAAAAGCTTATTGTTTTTTACAAATGAAATTAGGGGAAAAAAAAAAAAAAAAAAAGGAATTGATTCCTAACTAGCAATCTCTTAGTAAAAATTAATTCCATGATACTGTGAAGTATAGTACCTTGGATTTATGTATAACATAAACATTCTCAAAATATTAGCTAATTGGTTTGCTACTACCTTTTTGAATATTATGAATAAAACAGTAGGATGATTAATTTAGGGTCTGAAAATGAAGATTCAAATTTTGGCACTCAACACTCACTTTATGAAATCAAGGACTGAAATGAGGTCATCTTTGATGAATCTTCTCTCAATTTTATGATCTTGAATCTACTGCTACTCTAAAGGTATCTGTCTGCATACATTTACCTGTAAAGTTTACTTAAAAGATTTGGAAAGGTAATGAAGGATATATTATAATTGATCCTTTTATAACTTTAAAAATTTGAAATGCTTCTAAGGAAGGTGTTTTAATTTAACATACCAAATTCAAGGTTCTAAAGGCTGAAAATAAGCTATCTGGGAACATAAGAAAAATAGGAATAGGATAGTTAAAGCTTAATACTATAATTCTTTATAATTAAAAGACAATGTTGAAGGTAGATCGTATTATGGAAACTGGACTAGAAATCCAATGAGTTGGGTTCTGTTTTTATCATTACTTAATGTGCAATACTTTGCTCAAATAATAAGCTATCTGAGCCTCAGTAATGACCTCCTAACTTAACATGTGAAGATTAAATGAAATATATACAGGTAAGCAGTTAGAAAACTTATACTTAAAAGTAAAACTGCTTTACAATAAAGCTTAAACACAAAGTTTCAATAAAACACAATAGTTTCCATTTTAAACTTAGTAACAAATTCATGTATTTTGTTAAAGCCAAAAGGGTCTTCCATTGTCAAGAATCAAAACCTTTGTTTTTCAAGTGAAGAAACCAAAGCCCAAACAATTTAAGTTACTTACCCTAGGTCAAGTTCAGCAATAAAGGAACAGTGAATCTTAAATTCAGCTTCCTAACCCAAGTTTGCTCATCATGTATACAACACTATCTACTATCTCAAACACACCAAAGCACAAAAAAAGAATGGTGGAAACAAGTTTGCACTAAATCCCTAAAGGCCAAAATTAGCTAAAAAGAGTCTCCAAATATCACTTCAACCATAAAGTACACAATATAGATCATGTTAAAATTACATCAATTTATCCTTAGGAAATAAGATCCTTTTTTCTTTGAAGCTAAAATGACTCTGGGAAGAAGCTTGTTGGTTAGCAGCATCTATTACTCTTAGTTGGTTTGTCATAAATTAAGAATTGTCTAGTGAGATATCTTAAGAGAACAATATCTTCACATAGAATAGCAAAATGAATCAAACAGTAAATTCTTTATGTCCAACTTTTAAGCCTGTTTACATATTAAAGTTAGAATTTATTATGGTAAAGAATTCTATTATTTCATATTTCCCAAAATACCACGGAGTTCTACCATTCTACATGAGTAAAGGGTTTTGATAATTTCAGGGTTACCAACTCTTCTCTTTAAAATATTGACTATGTAATGCGTAAAATGTAAAATATTAAGAATTTTAAAACATGAAAAATTTCCATTTCTCCACCAAAATTTCCCTTCTCTTGGGTCCAATTAGCCTAAAAACAGGCCTAATATAATATTCTACAATTATACAATTATAACAGGAGGTAATCACTACTATGAACATTGTCCACTGACTAATAGAAGTTGTCTTGAAGGCTTCTAATACAGGTTTGCTTATCGATATTATAAATTCTATTTTATGTATTATTTTACAAAGTACTTTCTTAATGATTCCTGCAAGATGAAAAAACAGATTTAAAAATTAAATAGCTTAACCAAAGTCAGTCAACTAAGAAAATTGCAACTCGAATACAGAACAATGCAAAGTTAACTATCTTGGCCAAGCTCTGAATAATTAGAATACATCTAATAAACTTGAAAAACTTAAAAATGAAGCATACCAATGCACTCTCATACAATGACTAGACATAGCTACTGATAACATATTTTGAGAGAATTGCCAGTGTCCATATTCATGGCAATAACAAAAGTTATTTCTGGCACAACATACTACTTTGCTTTCTTAGGACAAAAAAGATAACTATTTTTATATATTAAAGGTAGTGATCAAAACTAGGGAATTCCAAGTTTAACAATTTTGCTATGACAGAATCTCACTAGCAATCCCCTACTCAAAAAGAAATCTTCAGCATATAAAAGGAATTTCCTCTGTTGGAATCCATCCAACACATTATTTCTTTGAATAGCTTCAATTATCAGCTACTAAATCTCCTATATTCTCTTCTTTGGACTAAACATCCTGTTCCTTTAGCCTATCCTATCACTGATTCAAAGAACTTTACTATTCTCTACAAATCCAGCTTGTCAATATCCTTTAACTGTGCCACACATAACAGAACAGAATATTCCAAGTGTAGTCTGACAAGGCAGAGTTAATTAGGGGAGCATTCTCTTTAATTCCTAGAAGTTATAACTATATTCAAACCAAGATCTCACTATTTCTGGCTGCCACATTTCCCAGGCAACTCATAAATTTGTAGTCTGCCCTAAATCCCCAAGATCGTTTTCTAATTTCTTTCCAACAATGCTTCCTTCATTCTCTTTTTGAAGCAAAATTTTACATCCGTTCCCAAGTTTCATCTTTTTAAATTCAGCCTAATGCCAATCCTACTATACAGGAATTTGGTAGCCCTTGAAGCTTTTATATTTGAAATCTGAGGTAGCTCTTTAAATGTTTGAATGTAAAGTACAACATTAAAACTTGTAAGTATTAGAATTCTGCTTTGGGTTTTTACTTTTATTTTACCAAGGTTAGATATAGCAGGAAAAAGATCAATAAACCATCAAATTTCACACTCTCTCTACCCCAAAATTTGTCAAGCTTATTTCATGGCTTATTTCAAGTTGCTAAAATTTGGATACACATTTTCTGAAACTTCTGGAGTTAGCTCAGGTGCAATTTAGTTTAACAGATAATTGATTTTTCAACAGTTGTTGTCTTCAAAACAAGAGGGAATCAATCCAAAAATTTTCACATTTACATACTTTCTAATTGCCATTGTCTGAGGAGTTATCTATTTATAGCTACAAAAACAGATTTTGTGTATACATATAACAATGACTGGCTTGGGATGGAAAATACCATCCACATGCTGAGAGAACTACAGAGACTGAATAGAAATTAAAACTTACTATTTGCATGTTTTTTTTTGTTTTTTTTTTGCTTTTTTTGTTCTCATGGTTGTCCCCTCTTATTTTTAAATTTCTTTTATAACATTAGTAAAAGAAATGTTTAAAATGATTATCCATGTAAAACATTTTATCAGATTTCTTCCTGTCTTGAGAAGGGAAGACAAGAGGGGAAAATGGCATTCAAGATTTTACAACTCAATGTTGAAAACTATCTTTACATGTTAATTTGGGGAAAAAACACTATTAAATAAAGGTCTGGGATTTAAACATCTTTAAACTTTTCCTTATATATTTTAATTTGAGACTGATTCTATTCTTTATATTTGCCATGAAAATCAAAAGAAAACTAAGTCTGAAAATATTTTAATTTGTAAGTATTCTGTTGTCACTATTTTAAGTTTCTTTTAACGAAATTTTTCCCTCTCCTTGCAAAAACATTCTAACCTCAAGCAAGCCAAAGTGCCATCTTTCCCAACTACCTATCTTTTCCATAAAGTTTTTCCATCTAAGCAAGCATTTTAGAACAATTATGAATTTAATTTAAATTATTAAATAATTTAAAATTTCATTTAATGTCAATATTAATAAGAAACATGTTTTTCATTGGGTGTACTTAAAGAAGGCAAAAATCACTTGGCCAGATAACTAAAACTTTACTTATAGGAAGGGGGAAAGGGAAGCCTTAAAGGATTATTTTTCTACCAGAAAAAGGATTCATCTGTTAGTACTATCTAAATTTATTATGAATACTTTCACTTTAATGATTAATCTAAGCCATATTTGTCATTAAGAGATAGCAAGCAATAAGCTAAATTTCTAAAGTGATCATTGGAGGAAATTATTTAGTAATTTAAGTGCAGGGAATTCATCAGGATTCATAACATCTTAATTCTAAAACGTAGCCACTAGTTTAAAATTAAATATAGACTGTGCAAACACAATACTCTTTCAAATTCAGCTTCTAAAGATAAATTAATGTGCCTAAAAAGTCATCTAATGGAACCAAAAGTTGACAAAAATTAATTTTGATACTATTAAAACAAAAACACTGAAGTGAATGATTAAAAAAAAAAAAAACATAGAAATACCATCACAATCAAAGGAGGACCTGGGCAATGTAGCTGACAACTAGGTATCATAAAAACACTTGATTTCGTTCCTAGCCAATGAAAACAGATAAAAAGGTATATGTGATGAATGAGATATGAGAGGTGAATAGGGACTCTCAGTAAATGGCAGTTTCATAATTTTTTAGTTCCATTTTCTTTAAATCTGATGGAGGAAGTAGGGAATTTATGGTTGATAAGTTGAGTGGAAAAAAACAGGCTACAGAGAATGCAATAATAGACAACAGTCCTAAAACTCAAGCTCCATACTTTGCTTGAAATCAAACTTCCAAAAGTGAAATAGCATTGATTTCAATTAATCCACCATTCTCTAATTTGTAAAAAAAAGTCCATATGAGGCATGCTTATGTAGCTGTGAGCTAACATTTTAACTGTGGCTTTAAACTCTGTAAATAACAGATAAAATAAAAAACCCTAATAATGATTACATTTCTATCTTCAAAAGGATTCATTGAAAACCTAAGTTTCCTAATATACATCATCAATGCCACATCTTTTTAAGAAATTCAACTTCAATGATTCAAACAATGCATCAATTGACAAGAGCCTACAGCTAAGATATTTAAACATGCTATGGAATTAAATGCTTTTTTCTGTAAAACAAAGATGACATCTTAAAAATTCCATGTCTTAGTACTTACTGTTTTTAATACCAGTTATTAAGGGAATTGTTTTAAATTATATTTTAATTATTTAAAAAAACTTTTTTTTGAGAGGGGGGGCTGAGGCAATTGAGGTTAAGTAACTTGCCCAGGATCACACAGATACGAAGTGTTCAGTGTCTTGAGACCAAATTTGAACTCAAGTCCTCCTGATTTCAGGGCTGGTGCTCTATCCACTGCACCACCTAGCTGCCCCTAATTTTTAGATGTCTCCCCAACCACTCACCTGTAATGAATTTCATGTGAGATTACCCAAGATGGTATAAAAAGAAAACCACTTGCAGGACTGTTATGCCATGCTTAAAAAGTACTCAAACTATTTATGGTAATGTATTAATGACATTTGCATTTTAAATCTTTAGTTTCAGATATATCAATTATGAAGTAGTCTAGAAAAAGCTTATAGAAATATTTATTAGTTATTTCTATGTAGGCCATTGTTATGTAGTTTTTAATTCGTACAAATGAATATAAAGTTTTCTTTCTATGATCATTTTGCATGTTAACATTATAGGATCTTAAGAGTTGGTACCTGAAAAATCTGATATTCTAAGTGTAATATTTAAATCATGAATCCTACATCTCTTTTCAACTAGTTTATTTAACCACTTCTGGAAATTTGCAGCACCTACAGTCTTTAACAAAAAGCATTTGAATATTTGATATCTGACTTTTTTACAAACTCTTGTGAGAGGAAACTATCTGGTTAATAAACTGGAAAATCAAGTGCTTTAACAACCAGCAGCTACTTTAGGAGATCACAAGATCTCCTGAATAGATGTTACTAATCATTTAGTCCAGTCCCTCCTGAGTTTTTTAAAATTATTTCATCCTTAAAACCACCCAGATAAAAAGTGCTAACTATAGATAAGACATAAATGTAAAAGTAAGCAAAATTTCTAATCCCTAACCATATATGAGTAATTTTCTTAACCAAGGTCTCAGTTAATATGAACTCATCACTTTTCATCTAAAATAAATTGGCTAAATCTGAAAAAAACCAGACACCATAGAGACCATTTTTTTTCTTCCTAAATTAGCTAACTACTTTAACAGGTATTATAAATTGAGTCCAAATTTCAACTTTTCTCATTCCAAATTAAGCATTCCTTCATTCCCACTGTTTTTATTCAAATACTACCACAGAAAAGGGTATACATTCACTAACAGTCTGAGAGAATATATTTTGTACATCAGTAGACATTATAGATTCAAGATAGTAGCTTAAAAATTATGGAATTAAGCCTAGTGAAGAATGAGATCACTAGAGCTAGGAGTCAAACATGCTCCCTCATTTTTCCATTTATAAGATGTTATTATCAGTCCTTAATACACAGGGCTGAGTTAAAACAAATTTTCTGCATGTGGTAATCAGAACAGAGCTTCAGAAGTTATCTCATTTGACCTTTAATGACTTACCATTCACTCTATTAATCCCTTTAACAGTATCCCTAACAAAAGGTCATTTAGCTTTCACTGAAAGATTTCCAGTGAGGGTTATAAAGGTATCCATTGGTTGATACTCATCATTTAAAAGTCAACTTATTTTTGAATAAAATAGTTTAAAATACAGGTTTGCCTGAAATATAAAGAGACTTTTCAAAAGAGGTCTTGTTCATTTTTTAAAAAAGTAAAATAAATTTCAACCAAAAACTTAAGTTGTGAATTGGGTTAGAAATGTCTTTATATTTTAAAAATTTAACATTTATTGAGTGCCTAGCACCACATACAACACATACAAAGAATTTCCCTGCCCTCCAGGAGCTTACATTCTAAAGATGACAAAACATACAGAAAGAGGGAAGTAAAAGCTGGAACTGAGAAAAGAACAAATGAAATAAAGTGAGCAATAAAACAAGAGACACAAGACAATAAAATAAAGTGAAGTGACAATTCTGACAAGCAAGCAACACAGGCTCACTCTATACAAAAAAAAATGAAAATAAAAAAATAAAAATTGGGTAACTCTAATAGATGTCAACTGCCTGGTTTTATATTTGTACTAATCAAATTTGTAAGATTTAAAGATACCTGCTATCATTCCATAAGTGTTTTCCAAAGAAAGCTCTTATAGCTTATTCAAATTCTGTAGATACTTTTTAGCTTGCAATTATCTTGTTTTCAAAAAAACAAAAAGTAAATTTAAAGTGGATTTTACTAAGACAGAATTATATCACAATAGACAAGATTTAGAGAGTGAATCTTGCCAAGATCTAATATAATTTCACTGTATGATCTGAAGTCAGCTGGTGGATTCCTGTGGTTTCTCCTAAACACTTTTAAAATGAAGAATATAACTTGAGAAATAAATAGAAATGTTAACAAAAGAGAATTTGGGATAACTAAAAAATATATCTTTTTAAAGGGAATTTAGGTAAAGAAAATTCCAGTTAAGATTGTAGACACACTAAATGATTTACAACATATTGAAACATTCTAAAAAGAAATCTCTCCTCGTTGAAGAGACATTGATATGGTCTAAGTCACTAAAATATGAAAAAAACAAATGTCTTTTCCTTTTATGTGGTTATAGAATAAAAGACTGATACAAATTTATTGCATCCAAATAGACTACCATCAACCACAAAGCATATTTTTACAACCCCCCCTAAATAGATTAAGATATGAATTAAAATCATTGTAAAGAGGTCCAATATAAGCATGAAACACAATGCTATTAAGAGCCATTTTTAATTACTTATGGAAAGATGAATGATCCACTTTGTGGATTATCAAAGTATTTGCTTTTGCCATTTCCATTAGTATCTCCAGCATGGACTAATTCAGAGAGCAAATATCTCAAATACTTTCCAGGTATGCACGTTCTTAAATTTTCCATTTTACAACTCCACTTCAGTGTTTCACACACTCTTCTTAGATTAACAAAAAAGCCACCTGTCTCACTTCAATAAGATTATTCACCCAATTGCTTTCTATATTTTAATATTTTGTGAATTGGGTTCTAATTTGCTCACTTCCTCTCAGTTATCTGTGGTGTTTAAGAATCCACACCCTTTTTGCCCTGAAAGAGTTGGCTGCAGTTCATAACTGAATGGAGGTGCCAATTCCCTTAGGTGTCCTAAAATTCTCTCCAAAGTTGAAACCTCGAAGCACGAAAATCAGCTCTCTTTTCAAAGTTCAGCTGACAAGCCTAAAAGAGGCAAGAAATGACAATTCATGATCATTACATAAGTGGTAGGTAGCAGCTTTTCCAAAAACTGCCCTCCAAAGTTTGAAAGTACACCTATAGATATGGTGCAGAATTTTTGGTCAAAAGATACAAAAGAAACTCACATAGCAAGTTATAGATATCTGTCCTCACTCCTATCGTATCTTAAGTTATTCAATTGGTGTCAGAATCCTATTAGATTTATATCACAAAGAACCTTATAAAAAGAAAACCACTTGATATGACAAAAGACAACTATTTGCCATAATGGCTTTTAAATCAATCAAACTTCTAATTCAGCAACCCATTTTATTCAATAGTCTGGTTCTTGAAGTAAGGCACTATGTAGCATTTAATCCAGCGTGGTTCTAGATAAAATAGGGCATTGGTTCTCAAAAAATGGATCTGGGCAATACAGATATTCCCCACCCCCACCCCCATGATTATTATTGCTTATAACAATGACACTAGCTGTGTCTTAAATTGAGCAATTAATTTATATTTAGGAGATTACATATATAATATCACTGATAAAACATCAAAAGTAGAATCATTGACTCTCAAATTCTGGAGGATATTTCTAATAATAGCTGACTACTTTTATCTTAGCAATCAAAAAAAACTTTTGAGAACCACTAAGTTGGATACATAAGCCCTATTACCCCCTAGTTTATCCCCACATATAGCAAAAGCAATATTTAAGTTCCTCATTCTTTTAATTATTCTTGACCAATTCAGCTTAATAAATGCATTTTAAGCTGAGTTCACCTACCTAGCCTCATTTGCACAGTCATCTAACTGTGAAGCATAATATTTAAGCAGATTGATGTTCATTTCCCTCTCCAGAATTCCTGGCAACCTCAACCTCTCACATCCAAATCTTCAGGGGAAATGTATTTGCTAGAGACAGAGAATGGAGGAATACTGCATGCTGGGACATGTTCCTAGAAAAGCAGAAATGAACCAAATTACCATGATTTCTCCATCAAAATCCATAGGAATGTACTTAACTGCAGAATTTTTTCTTCTGCACATAAAATTAAGAAGTACATCCCAGTAATTGTAGCCCTAAAATAAACTAGAAATGGGGTAATTCCTAGAAAGATTTTTACTTTGGGTAAGAAAAGGGCAAGAACACTAAATATTTCACAAGTCTATTAAAAAGCTGTTAAAAGAAAGAAGATGAAATGGACACCCACAATAATTCTTAGACTCTTCAAGGTCTCTAAGACATGCTACAAAAATAGGTCTTTATTCTTAGGAAAATATAGTCAGAGCTAGCTTCCTTATGCTATACACAAACTCTTAACATCAGAGAGGCAGTACAGAATAGTACAAGGTCTTTTTTTTGTTGTTTTGTTTTGTTTTCTGTTAAACTGGTCTCAAAACAAGCACAAACCCACTAAATTTAAAAGAACAGGTAATTTTGAGGATTTTTGGCAGAAGACAGTACTTTTAACACATCTAATTCAAATCAAAAAATCCCAAAACTGACTAGATTGAATTCAAAGATTTTATATTGGAGGGAAGGGTGGTAATAGGGAATCAAGGAAAAAAAATCCAGTTACCCTTACAATTAACTAGAAATTACCACTTCAGAATGAGAAGTGATTGTTTCTGAAATAAAAAATATATTCAAATACAAATTTTTTGTTTCTCATTGTTTGATAATCAAGAGTTTTCACTAAATGATTACTATCAAAGAGTTTATTCTTAGTCCCAAATTTTGGTTATAATACCACACTTTTTAAAAAACGGTTGCCTATCAATGTTTCTAAGGCTAAGAATAAATGTTAGGGACACTTGAGTTCCTAGTGAGAGGATGTACTGTATCAAGAATGGTCAATTCTACTTTTGTAAGTACCTATTAGAGAAATACATCTATACTTTTAGCATGGAACAGGGATTTGTTACTTCACAGGTCAACACTGATGCTGAACAGTCTTTGGAAAGTTAGTGGCATATCCCACTGAATAGCAAGAAAAATATGGATCAATTTACCATTGAGGCCACACTTTAAAACACCATCCCATGATTTTATTACTATTGCATATCTAAATTGTAAACTACTTAGTTACTCACCAATTCCACATCCACCACTGAACTCAAATGGTGCAGGTCAGACAAATGTTAAGAGTAATGCAGTCTGTAGCTACCGAAGAATTTTCTTGGAGACTATGGTTTTATATTCTTTAAGGCCAAAATTTTTTCTTTCTCCAGGCCATTAACATTTCCCCATCACAACATTAAGAGGTTGTATTTATCCCTTCAACAATTACAAAAATAGACCTAACTACCTCCCACAATGTGATGGATGGTTCAAAACTGTTGGGGATTAATAGATTAAGTGCCATTATTGGCAGACAAAATGATGTTCTCCAAGTAGTGGAAGCCCTATAATTCTGTCACCTAACATCACGTGTATTATACCAAATAATTATAAATTTTGTAAACCAAGTTTCTTCACACTAAACTCTTCTATCTCTCCCATTTCATGTGTCCAGACAACTTAGAGAAACTGACTTTTAGACAACAGAATTGCTGTTTTAGTCAGTACTTAGGTTTCTTGATGGCTGTACAAAAATCGTCATGATTTATATTTCAATAATTTTAATTTTGTCACTTTTCCTTACTCTTTTTAATTCACTTGGTTCAAGTAGTAGTTGGAATTTCTTTCAAGTTTTAACAATAACTTTGGGAACAAACATGGATATTATTCAGAATTTGTTCTGAAAAAGTAGGCAACTTTCCAGTAAAAATAAATTAAATTTTTGATTGTTTTAGATTTCATCTATTCTCTAGAAACAAGACCTCACCTTATTTCAAATTTGGCAAGAGTCCTTTAAGAAGGTAATTTTTTAAGGGAGATATACCCCTTTTTTCCTTGTCTGTATAGACAGAATTTCAATCATTGTCCATTTTTGAGACTGTCAAAGCCAAGAACCCATGAACAAAATCACAAATAGCAATAACCTACATTATTGAACAATTCCCTTGACATGTTGACATTTATACTAAAAGATTAGAAACTTGCATTTCCAATACTCATATTCCCATCACATTCCAGATATATAGCATTATTGCTTTATAGGTCATGTAACAATCAAACTATGTTTATATATGCATTGCCTGTTTTCCTTAATCTTTTGATTAGTAATTGAAACCAATTTTACTATAAATTTGTTTGAAAATACCATGGTTAATACTTCTTAGAACGTCAATGTTCACATTATCACTAGTTACCACATGCATATTTAGCTCTGATTATATTGCTCAAAAACTGCACCCATATCAGAACAGTGCAAATCATATTTAATTTTAAAAGTAAGATATAATGGCTTGAATTCAGTTATTCAAATGAACACTGTCAAGTAATTTCAATTTTATGTGTGTATATATATGCATATATATGTATGTATACACACACACACACACACACACACATATATATACATCTTAATCTAAAACCACCGTTTACGTTATCAGTGAGAAAATGCTTTTAGTCACCGATTCTGAGTCCCTTTATAAGGATCAGTTTGCCCTCCCCTCTTGCCCAAACAAAGAATGCCAAATTGTCTTGACAACCCAGTAAACTGTTCACTTAAGAACACTTTTGAGAGCCTACAAAAGTGTTCACTCTCAAATTTCTTGGCATTGAGAAGATTTAATGACATTGATCCTTCCCAAAACCCCAGGACCAAATAATTCTATAGTTGAAATTTAACTTAACATCTTGACAGTGTCCCTTTAAACCATATGACAGTAAAGTGCCAATAAGGCATGGCAATAACCTCTTTCATGGGATAATTTAACTCCCTGGCACTGTAAGTGCTAGCACCAAGGATTACATTAAGAATCAGATATGAAGGCTACATCTAGTTCACTCACTTTCCATAAACCTAATATACTATCTATCATGTTAGAATGTAACAATTATTGATGTAGCCCTCAAACTTACACTAAGTTTTGAGAGAAAATGATGAATTTTTAAAAAGCACGGGGCAATATATATAAAATTAGTGGCAGGAAAAGTGTTTCATTAAGCACCAGGAACTAATTTTGCCACCCACTCATTTTCTAGGTTAGTTTCAATAACCGGCAAGGCACATTTACATATATTCCAACGAATACTTATTGACAATTTAAAATTACACTTTATGTCCCAGCTATCCCAGTAATTGACATACAACATACTAAAATGGTTTATTAAGATAACATAAAAAAAATCAATTAATGTGAAACATACAGGCTATTGGCAACCACTATTCTAAAAATTATGTAAGTACAAGTAAACATACTGAAATGTGTGCAATTCTAAGTTTTTAAACCAGAAGATCTCTGTACTAACACACATTTATATTAATGACACATAAAAAAAATAAAAACTTTATTACAAAAATAAGTTACACTCGCCTCCAGCTTACAGTATAAAACAATTTTATTTGCAGGAATGCAAAATGATTGTTTGCCATGAGCATTTTGAACATATGACATGTCTAATTTTTCTTGTTAAATTTGCATTTACTGGGGAACTGGTGTGTATAAAACCTTAAGTATAAGCTCTGATCTTCATTGTGGTGCCTATTGGGTATGTGGTATAACTGCAGTATCCCTTTGGGGAAAGGGGAAAAGGGAAGCTCTTTATAGCAAGTCCTAATTAAATTATAATTTCACGTTTACCTTTAACTAAATAGGACTTGGCAGGGTTTTATTTTTCTTTTGAGGGTGATTCAAGAGGATGCTTCACCACTGAACACTCACTGTCATCAAGGTGCTTTAGAAAATTAAAAACATAGCACAAATGATTGTACTCTACTCTATAGGTTATCATGATCTGCATAAGAAATGGAAAGCTGATTCTGGTTTTTGCAGAGATCAGCTGTAAGAAATGCACTAATGAAAACATACCTTTTACCTAAAAAGCTAAACTACAGCCATATACTATTTTCTATGATTTATGAAAAACTTCAAAATATCCAAATGTCAGGCTTCACTGTACAACTGTCAGTTTTAGTCTGACTTTTTATAAAGGGACACTGCAGTATTTAGTACAAGTTGCGGATGCACTTTTTTGAACATCTGATGTCTTACAAAAGTAACATCTTGCTAAACTATTATACATCCAAATAACTACAATATCTGAAGAAGCAAGGCTGCTTTTTCAGCCACAAAATACGACAAAAGCAAGGCCTGTTATGATGGTCATGAGGAAGTCTTACAAGCCTCTGAAACTAAAGGCAACTAAGAATGTTACATTTGGTATATTATAATCTTACCCTCATATCATATAAACAAGCCTTGCTTTTATCTACAAAGATTTTCTATGTACAGTACAGACAGGGTATAGTTCAATCCTCTGCTACTGAGGTAGTTAACCAACCCTTTAAAAAAGGTTCTGAAAAGAACCACTATCTGGAATGCCTGACTAACCAGCTTTGATGATTACACCTGAAACTGCTGTATCCGAACACAATTCAAAAGTGATTACTATAAAAAAGATATAGACAATCATGATTAACCTTTGTGAGCAGAAATAAATTTAAGGATACCAATGGTGGCATTAATCTATACCACTGCAATAAAATTTAAATGCACAAATTCAAAAGAATGTTTCAAAATACCACTTTTGGAATCCTTAATTTAAAAAAAAAACCATGGGGGGGGAAAAATCTACTTAGAGCAGATTTTTTAAAGAGAACTTTATTCTTTATTAAGATACCATGCTGGAAGTTATGAAGGATTTTGTTTGAACACATTGGGAAAATAGAGTAGCTTTAGTTTTAATAACTTGCACTGCAGAGAAAACTGTTAAAGAAATTCATATCAAAGTCCAAGTATTAGTTCAATGTCCCGTATTTTGATTCCATGATCTTCATAGGAAGGTCTTCTGCAATAGAATATGCTCCTATACAGCCGAGATACTTAAGGTTGCTTGATTTCCTTACCATTACTCCACTGCAAGCTTCTGGTGTAATCCCACATAGCAAGTCAGTCTTCATTGTAACAGGTCAGGACCGGCCTCGACCCCTTTTCCCTGCTAGCCAGGTAACAAAAGGAATCAGTTAGATAAA